>NW_004524903.1:1204048-1206031 GCF_000260255.1 Octodon degus
TTGAACTGCGGTCCCCTGCACCTAACTGAGTTTGCCCAAGGAAGCGCTTTAAGCAACTGAGCTACCCAGAAAGCCCTTCCATATTTTATTTTTGTGACAGAGTTTCACTAAATTGACCTGGTGGAATAAAACTTGTCTCCACGGTAGCTGAGAGGCTGGGATTACAGGCACATACCACTGTGCTGAGCTAAGTTTCTTACCCAGTAATGCATATGGCTTGAAACTATATCAACTGAAAAATGAGGTGTGGTGACTCATATTGTAAGAATCATATTGTAAGCCTTTGGTGCCTAGAATTAGAAACCTAACAAAGCTATAGATAAATTCAAACTGCAGAAGACAAGAAATGTCCCAGCCATGACGATATTCTACTCTCACTACTATGAATTTTTCCGCAGTGGCCTAAGACTATGGATTCTATGGTCTTCCCATTACAAGTTAAGACTCTTATTCAGTGGAGGAGGTGACGAATAGATGACTGGTGGAGACTGGAGGCCAAAGAGGAAGGAGGCACTAGTGATAGTCGTTTTCAGGATTCACACTCATGTTTTCTGCAAGTGCCTGTTAAGTTTCTTGGAAGAAAGCCACTTAAGAGTGTGAAAGCTTTCTCTCTCTGGCCACATAGTCATACTCACACATTGCTAGTTGTTAGCAATTTAGCCAACATTTCTGATCCAATAGTTTATAGAACATTTTTCATTATTTATAATGGGGAAGCAGACTTAGTGCATGTTCTGCTTTATTTCTCTCAAAATAAGTTGTCTTATGATGTATGGTTTGATATATACAAGTAAAGCTAGAAAATACTAGTTTCTTTTGGCACCTTCATTGTTAAAAAGATCAAATTTGCTCACCAGCTCTGAATATCAAAGGTGGGAAGGTGCAAGAATTCAGGTGTTGTAAAAATTTGCTTCATAAGTTTTACGTTTGTATTTTATTATAGTTTTCATTTATCTTCACTAACCTCTTTCTTTATCTCTTATAGTAACTGCTTTATAAAAATTCACCTTGATAAAATATAACTATCTCACAGTTTTCTAGTTATTGTATCTAAAGCACAATTATATTATTCAGTTTAAAATTAAATATTTATTTTTTTTGAAATTATTGACTTTAAATAACATATATTTGGACATTGCCTCTTATCAAAACTCATGTTTGTTTTTTTTTCTTATTTATGCCTCTATGCCTTCATGTAGTGTGATGTTTGAAAATATAAGAAACATCTATGATCTGGCTAATATTTATTCATTACTTTCTTCTTTAGTTATTCACCATATGTAGCACTATCTACTACTGTATTTGTTTTTATTTTTATTCACACATTTTGTTTTCAGTAATCAAAGCCTTCTGGGGACTGGGAGATAGCTCCGAAGAATAAGTGTTTCCCTGGTAAGTGCAAGGGCCTGAGTTCAATTCCCAGTTATGAAAATAAATAAATAAACTTACAAAAATTGAAAATTATTAAAATATAATCAAGGGGGGCTGGGAGGGAACTCAGTGGAACACGTGTTGCCTAGCAAGCACAAGATCCTGAGTTCAATTCCTGGTATCATCAAAAAATAAATAAAAAGTAAAATAAAATATAATCAAATGATGTAGTTTTGATTTAATACATGAATAAGGAAAATATAACACACTTCTATAATGTAAACTAGACTAAAAAATAAAATTCAAAAGAAATTATATTTTTCACCTATTTATTGGAAAACATTTTATACTTGCATTGTTTTGTGTTTAATATTTTTATACATTTTAAAATCCCCAAATTCTTTTATATGTCAACATTTAATAATGCTATGTTATTTATTTTCAATATAGCCAAGAGATGAACTGATTTGTTGAGATTCTTCTCTTATAGTTAAGCTGATAGCAACATAAGATTTAAAAGTTATTGACTCCGCAGTGCCTCCCCCACCCCGCCCGCCAAGTTCGATTTTCTGCCCAGTTCCGGGAGCCCCCAGACCCAGTCCTAGCCCAGGT
>NW_004524903.1:1208051-1221127 GCF_000260255.1 Octodon degus
TCCAAGTGAGAACTTCTGCCACATTCTCGTGACCCCCACATCCAGCCCTAGTCCAGGCCCAATGAGTGTGTGGGAGAGCTTCTGGCTTCCATATGCTGGGGGGACCTGTCCAGTTCAAGCTCAGGCACAGCATGGCTGAGACCCTCTTCCACCACCTAGGGAACCCCCAACACTCCCCAGTCCCTTCCATGACCACCTATTGAGAACAACTACCACATTCTCAGGACCTCAAGATCCATCCCTAGCACAAGGCCAGTGACTGTGTGGGAGACCTTCCCCTCTCCCTTACTTCACTTGTCAGCCAGACCCAAGCCAGGCACAGCTAGATAAATTCAAACATTGTAGATCTGCACCTGAATTTCAGTATGTGCTAAAGTTATAACTGCACCAAAGCTCTACAACAAAGATTACAAGACAGTGCTATACAAAATGACAATGAGAAGAAGCAAAATGCAATCTCACACACCAAGTCCATCAATAAAAAGTACAGAGGACACTACACAGAACAAATTGAGAATCACACAGAAGAAATAAATGAATCAACAGCTTCTGAAATGTACAGCTACAGAAAGGCATAGAGGAACTCACATTGAAAACGAAAAAGAAATCCCTGAAATAATAGCATCTTCTGTAAAGAATTAAATGCAGAAACATAAGGAGGAAACCCAGTGCCCACCCAGAAGAAGTGCAGAGGACACTAGCTCAGCTGAAATGTATGAATTAATAGCATCAAAAGTAAATAAGCAATAGCAGAAAGAACTCAGAGCAGAATTCTTTTCTGAAATAAAAAAAAGAATTCTCTGAACTCATAGCATCTGAAGTAAAGAATCAACTACAGAAACAAAGGGAGGAAACCCAATCAGAAAAAATATCTGTAGTAAAAGAATTAATAACTGCTTCTAAAGAACACATTGAAAAAATATAGAGGAGATTAGAAAAATGACAGATTCCTTGAATGAGCAATACAGGAAGGAAATAGATGACATGAAACAGAGTCAAAGAGATATAGAGGAACTTAAAATCTCAATCACAAGCTTGCAAAACTATTGTGTGAAAGCAAAGACTGAGTTTCAGATCTTGAAGATTCTGGCACAGCTAGTGAAAAGGTAAGAAAATATCTCTTAAAAATAACTAGGATGCAGGAAAAAATAAATCATCACTTGCAAGATGATGCAAAGATGAACAAAGTGAGACCAATAGGTATCAATGAGAAAGAAAGAGTCAATAAAAAGGACATTTAAAAAAATGGGAAGAAGTAATAGTGGAAAACATCTCAAATATGAGGAAACAATCTGAAATTCAGAGAAGTGAAGCATATAGAATGCCAAGTAACCTAAACGCGATTAAAAACACACCAAAACATATAATAGTCAAGGTCCCAAAAATGCAGCACAAGAATAATACACTTAAAACCACTAGAGAAAAGAAGCAGATCACTTTCAAAGGAAAACCCATCAGAATTAGAGCCAACTTCTCTTCGCAAGTCATGACAGCAAGAAGCACATAGAACAGAGTACTTTAAGTCCTCTATGAAAATAAATTCCAGTCCTGACTACGATTCCCTGCAAAACTTTCTTTCAAGTTTGATGGAGAAATGAAATACTTCCAAGACAAAGAACAACTAAAGAATTTCATGATGACAAGCCAACCCTACACAGGCTCCTGAAAGATGTTCTAGAGAGGGACCAAAATTATCAGAACTCCAAGAATGAGATCAGAAGCAACCAACTAAATAGGGCAAGCAATTAAACACAGGAGTAAAAGGAGTAAACGACAACAGGTAAATAACATGTCAATCGTAAGTCAATACATCTCAATTCTAACCATCAATGGAAATGGACTCAATTCACCAATTAAGAGAAATAGACTGGCACAGTGGATTAGGAAACAAAATCCAACAATATGCTGTATACAAGAAACACATTTAACTCATAAAGAAATTCACAGGCTGAAAGTTAAAGGATGAAAGAAAAACCACATGCCCCAACACCTCAGAAAAAAGCAGGGGTAGCAATCCTATACTCAGACAGTCTCAACTTCAAACCAAGAATGATCATATGAAATTAAGAAGGCCATTATATACTAGTTAGGGGAAAGGTACAATAGGAAAAGTAACACTCATAAATATGTATGCACCAAACACAGGAGCACCCAAATATATAAAGCAAAACTTAATGGAAGTGAAAAATCTAATATCCAATGCCACAATCTTAACAAGACAACTTAACAGCCCCCTATCCCAAGAAGATAGGTCAACCAGACAAAAAAAAATTACAAAGAAGTAACAGAACTGAACCAGATCTTGAAACAAATGGACTTGGTGGACATATAAAGAGTTTTCCACCCAAACACAGGTGATTACACATTTTTCTCAACTACACATGGGTCATTTTCTGAAATAGCCCACATTCTTGTACATAGATCATTCTTAAGTAGATGTAAGAAAACAGAAATAATCCTATGCATATTATCTGACCACAGTGCAATGAAACTGGAAATTAATGACAAAAGAAACCAGAATAAACCCTAAGTACACGGAAATTAAACAACACCCTATTCACAGATCAATGGATCACAGATGAAATTAAAAAACAAATTTAACAATGTCTACAATTCAATGAGAAATCAAGCACAACTTTTCAGAATTTATTGAACAGGATGAAAACAGTTTTCAGAGGGAAATTCATAGCTGTGAACTCACATATTAGGAAAGCAGAACGCGAACAAATAAACACCCCAATGCTACAAATCCAACAACTAGAAAAGGAAGAGCAAACCAAACCCAGAGCCCAAAGACGGGAAGAAATCATAAAGATTAGAGAAGAAATTAATTCAATTGAGACAAAGAAAAGAGTTCAAAAAATTAATGAAACAAAAAGCTGGTTCTGTGAAAGATTAAATAAAATTGATAAACCCTTAGCTAACCTCATAAAAAAGAGGAAAGAATAAATTCAAATACAAGCAATAAGGAATGAAAAGTGTGTAATTACCACAGACCCAGTGACAATTCAGAAGAATATCGATAGGTACTTTGAGAATCTTTCCTCTCACAAAATAGAAGACACAGAAGAAATGGACAGACTCCTAGAAAGGTACAAATTTCCAAAACTTACGAAAAGATATAACCACTCTCAATAGCCTAATAACAGCCAATGAAATGTGAGATGTAATAAAAAACCTACGGACAAGGAAAAGTTCATGTTCAGATGGACTCACAGCTGAATTCTACAAGAAATTTACAGAAGATGTAGTCCCTATACTCCTCAAACTCCAATGAAATTGAAAAGAAAGCAATCCTTCCATAAACTTTCCTGTAGGCAACTATTATATGAATACCAAAACCTTGGAAAGATGCAACTAAAAAAGAGAACTAGCAGCCAATCTCCCTCATGAACATAGATACAAAAATTCACACAAAAAATCCTTGCAAAAAGAATACAGAAAATCATCAAGAACATCATACACCATTATCACGCAGAATTAATCCCAGGGATACAAGGATGGTTCAATATTTGAAAATCTATAAATGTAATACACTATATCAATAGAGCAAAAACAAAAAACCACATGATCATCTCAATTGATGCAGAAAAGGCTTTTGACAAAGTCCAACACTCATTCATGTTCTACAGAAAATTAGAATAGATAGCCTTTACTTCAATCTGGTAAAAGTCATTTATGAAAACCCAATGGTAACATAATTCTAAATGGGGAAAAACTGATATCTTTTACTCTTAGATCTGCTACAGGACAAGGATTTCCTCTATCACCCCTCCTAATCAATAGAATTCTGGAATTATTAACTAGAGCCATTTGACAAAAGAGAGAAATAAAAGAAATAAGAATAGATAAAGACAAAGTTAAATTATCATTATTGGCAGATGACATGATACTTTACTTGGAAGACCCAAAAACTCCACCAAGAAGCTACTAGAATTAATACCAGTAGCATAGCAGGTTATAAAGTCAATAACCAAAAGTGAATAGCATTCCTCTATACAGATAACAAACACACTGAGAAGGAAGTTAGAGAAAGAGTACCTTTTATAATACCACAAGGGAAAATGAAATCCTTTGGAATTAATCTAACTAAAGAAGTCAAAGATCTTTTGAAGGAAAATTACAGTACTCTTAAAAAAGACATCGTACAGGATTTCAGAAAATGGAAAGATATTCCATGCTCCTGGATAGGAAAAACCAACATTGTGAAGATGACCATTACTCCCAAAATTGCTGTGCAGATTTAATGAAATCCCTATCAAACTACCTACAACATACCTCCCAGATGTAGAGAAATTGTTCCAAAAATTAATTTGGAACCAGAAAAGACCTAGAATTGTAAGGCAATCCTGGGCCTCAAAGACAAGGCAGGAAGCATTATAATTCCTGACTTGAAATTATACTACAAAGCCACTGTAATAAAATCAGCATGGTACTGGCCACAAAATAGACCTGAGGATCGATGGAATAGATTACAAGACGTTGAAACTCCAATGAACACATTCAGCCACCTTATCTTTGACAAAGTGGTCAAACATACTCACTGGAAAAAGATAGCCTCTTTAAGAAATGGTGCTGGAAAAACTGTATCTCTACATGCTGAAAACTAAAACTTGACCCAAGTCTATCACCATGCACTAAGCTAAATTCAAAGTGAATTAAAGATCTAAACATTAAAACAGAAATATTAAATTTCCTGGAAGAGAAAGTAGGAGGAACTCTTGAAGTCATAGGATAGGCAAAGAGTTCATGAACAAAAATCAATTCACATGGGAAACATTTGAAAGAATTAACAACTGGGACCTGCTGTTACTGAGAAGTTTTTGCAACTCAAAAGAAATTACCAAAAAAGTGAAAAAATTAACAACCAATTTGGAAAAAATCTTCACAAATAAGTACTCAGACAAAGACCTGCTCTCTAGAATTTGTAAAGAACTAAAAACACTAAGGCCCCAAAATTTAAAGACCCAGTTCATAAATGCGACTCAAGATGAACACACACATCTCAGAGGATAAAATTAAAGTAGGGAGTAAATATATGAAAAAATGCTCCACATCACTAGCCATCCAGGAGATGCAAATTATAAAAACTCTGAGATAATATCTTACTCCAGAAAGAATGACTATCATAAAGAATTCAGCCAACAACATATGTTGAAGAGGCTGTGGGGAAATAGGAACTCTTCTCCAATGTGGGGGGAATACAGACTATTACAACCGTTATAAAAATCAGTGTGGAGATTCCTTAGAAACTAGGACTGGAAATCCCATTTAAACCAGCTATTCCTCTACTGGGAATTTTCATGGAGGATCTGAAAACATCATACCATAGTGATATATGTGTGCCTATGTTTATAGCAGCACAGTTTGTGATCACCAAATCTTGGAAACAACCAAGATGCCCATAACCTGAGGTTTGGATGAAAAAGATGTAATATTTTTTTTTCAATGGAGTATTACTAAGCTATAAAGAATGATAAACTCAAAGCCTTTATATTTAAGTGGATGCTACTTGAAGATATACTCATAAGTGAAATAAACCAGACACATGTGTGTAAATATCATATAGTTTTCCTCATTTAAGAACTCAAAAGAAGAAATATAAATAGAGAGGTATAATACAATTGAAAGGAAAGCAAGACATTGAGGACTAGACAATGAAGAGAGAGGAAGAAGAAGAGCTAGGAAACACGACAGAGGCAAGTCATACAGTTATATGTAGAAGATGAGTAAGGCAATGATTCTGAGAGTCTTTCAAATATTTTTGAATCTAGCAGTTAATTGGAAGGATTCTCATTCTGACTAACTATATATACTGACACCTGTGAACTAAACAACTGCACTGAAGATGGCAATTTGTAATAGTAGGTTCATGCTTGGAGTGCCTGTCATTCTTGTCTTTTGAATATGTGCTGCTTGTGATGACACACTAGTTGCAGACATGCTATCTCTCATGTAGGTGATTGTTTAAAAGGGAAGGTGGTGGTGCCTGAAGGCAGGAGACAGGAAAAGTGTTGCGGGACTGTCCCCCAACAATGTTGTATATGGTTAGATTTCTGGACTTATGTGTAAACATATATAATTCTTTATTCCTATTTTAAATATATTTCAATTTTTTAAGTTTTTTGTCACATTGTGTAGGGACTTAACATTTAACATATCAATACTTGATGAATAATACCTGTTCCATGTTATGCCTAAGATGTTTGATATTCAGACAGATAATGAGGTTAAGCTCAACAGATCATGTTGTATGGTAATGACAATAAGCTTCTTTTCTGGAGGGTTAACAACCTATGTCTACAGACCAAAAATTAGAGAAAAAGAAGGACCGCAAGGAAAGCCAACATTTTGGACCTAGCCTTCTAAGTTCAATTAAGACTCAGGATATATGAGAACTTGTACTGTAACATCATGTAACTCAGTAGTGTCCCAAATTTTCTGATGAAGGAGGTTATGGGGCCAAAGAGTAAAGTGATTGATGATATAGAGTGTGCCTAAGGAGAGTCACATGGAGAGAAAACATTGTCTCAGGCTTTCACAGAGAGCACATTGGCCAAGCGATGGCCGTGACTCATCCGCATGGCTGACACTGACAAAGGTTCTGCAATCTGAGGTACAGGATCTCAGGATAAATCCTGAGGGTACTTGACTGCCCTTATCAGATGCAAAAGCTGCAATTCTTGTTCCATAGGTCTTGCTTTATCTTGGTCTTAACCATCCAGCAGAAAAGTATAAAAATGAAGTACAAGCAATAAAGCCATGTTGTTATGTTGAGCTGCAGAGGGCTCAGGTCAACTTCTGACATTGCCAGCCAATTGGAAGACCAATACTATTATGGACTACTGGAATAATTTTGAGTATTTTGCTGAGCTCACACACCTATAATATTTAAATGATGAAAGTCAACAAAAAAAGGGGATATAGATGTGTGACCATTTTGTATTTGTGTATTCCAAATAGGATAGATATATAGTTACATTCTCTTAATTCAAGGAATAGAGGGATTTGGTCTAATAGTGTTTGTAAATAAGATATGATGTCTGCATCATGTATAACAAATAACCACTAGGAAGGCAGTATGCAGTGTGTTAATTATTGCAACTGTCCTACCAATTCAATTTGAAACTGTTTTATTGCTATTTATTTCTCAATAATATTATAGAAAAAAAAAGAAATTCTATGAGGTGGATAGACTCTATTTCAACATCACAACTATGATTTATTTTGTTAGTATTGTACTTAATAAATGAAGCAATCTGTTTTCATATATATGTATTATATTATAGTTATATACATATTTGATATGGTATAATCTGATAGTATTCACTGTTTTTAAAAAGGAATTTAAAAATCTCAGTTATTATGGAAATACTTAGTCTAGTGTACATTATAATTATTAAATCTATATAAAATTATATCAAAATTAGGGGTTTGCATTAGAATTCTTTTCTATCTGAGTAAAGTTATATCCCATTTTATCAGTAAGATGCCTTGAGGGTAATGTTAAATAATATATTATTTTGTAAAACATTTTTTCTTTTCTATCCAGTAGAATATATGTTGCTACTTTTGCTTTAATGTTGTAAGATTCTACAAGTATAAACTTTCTCATATTAAAAACAAAGCTATGAGAAGTTCAAAGAGTCATTTGTCTTTAGTTCCTTGGAATAGAAAAAAAATGTAAGTATTAGTATGCTATTATGTGAGGCTTTCTAAAAGAATGTAGTAAAATATATAATCTCCTACGGTCAGAAAGGAGTCTTCAATATTAAGATGTTGAAATGTTTCATGTTTTACACACACACATGCACACACACACACACACACACACACACAATTCCAATGCAGTTGAACATTATTCAGATTTTTTACTTCAGGATAAAGATGAACAATTTATGCCATCTTATATAAAGCTCTCTAGGTGAATTAAAGATTTATTAATATTTTATCAAATATAAGGGGAAATCTTGATTTTCCTTTATTGCAACATAAAATTCTATGGTTTCCTTTGGATGTTCAGCTGTTTTACTACAAAAACTGTCTTTGAGCTCAAAACAGCAACTTCAATAAGCTTACATAAATTTAATATTAACCAGTTTTCATATTTTATGTGAAGTTACACTTTTTAAATTCTATTTAAATTAGCCATATTGAAATGGAAGAAGTGCTGCTCACTTGTTTGCCTTGATTTTCAAGGTCTGTCATCCCCTCTGTAAGAGTCACTCGGGAGAGATGGATCAGAGCTTCCCTGTGTGCATCACTAGAGGGACTGCAGTCAGGGGACCTACAAGCCTTGATTTCATTTTTTCCTTCAAAATATGGCTTGCTTCAGAAAGAAAACATTAGAAAATAAACTGTAAAATAAATTGTTACCTGAAGCTACTGAAAACAGGTGTTATGGTCCATAAGGAATTACTGTTATTCCACAAGACATATTTTGCTTTTATTTATAATAAAAAAGCAGTAAACTTGTGATTAGTAACAAGTTCTAAAACAACAACTGGTAATTTAAATAATGTGTGTTGTGTTGCCAAGTCCTATGATTAAAATGGGAATGAAACCTCACTAGAATTTTAGTGAGAATATATCAATTTATAGAGCTTGCGAAAAAATATTGTAAGTTTCCTATAACACTGGCAAATGGGGTGCATTAACTTGCCAGTATTTTCTTCGGAAGCATTATTAACAGTATAATAAATAATTAAAAATAATTGAAACATTCAAAATTTGAATGAATTTGAAGGCTGTATTCATAAAAGAAAGAATAAAGTCAAAACTTTTGAAAATATTTGGATACTTTGTTGGGTTAGCAGCACATGTGCCAGTGACAGTGAAAAGGAAAAATAAATAAGAAGGCTTTTGTTAGTGATTCATAAAGCATAAAAATTGGCATTCACCACTTATATTAGAATGTACGAAGAGCCAGAGGTCTGTAGAAAGGGTGTTTTTTGAAAGAATTTCGATGTACCGTATATTTATTCTAGGTGTTGGCTACAAAAATGTGAATTCAAAGACTGCCCCCCCATCCTACCAGAGGCTTGACTATTCTTCAAAGAATAAAAGTGAGATGGATCCCAATCTCTTGCCTTTTAGGTGCAGCCACATAAAGTATAGCACCCTTTACTGGCATAGAGTTTTGATTAGATATTAGAGTGAATGATGACAGTCATTGCCTTTTGCTTCCCAGCCTTTGCAAACCTGGCTTTAGGAATAATTCCACAAAATCCCGAAGTTAGGAGAAGCACAGAGACTGTCAAATCAAGAAAAAACAGAAGTTGCTTCAAGAAATAAGAACAGAACAAGGGCAAATTTCAAATTATTATTAAAATATATGGCTAATATTCACATGCTTAAAATTATTTGATTATAATATTATAAGACAACCAGTATAAGTACTGAGTAACATTCCAGAAAAAATACCCTTTGGTACGAATAATGGGAGCTTCCATGTATGGCAATCAATGTGAAAGGAACGTAAGAGGGAAATAACTCTTTATCCTTCCAATTATATTGCTACAACATAAGAGCATTTTTACTATACTTTTGGGATATACCATATATAATGACTGCCTGTATCTTGTGTTTGACCTAAAAATACAAAGACTTGACTCTTGGAAGAGAAAATTATGTTAGATAGATATTTATCTGTGCTACATTGTCATTTAAATATTCATACTGACAATTTTATTATGTAGGAAAATTCTGCCTGTATTACAATTGGGATATCAGCCTGTAATCTTTTGTTGCAGTGGGACAAAAAATAAACAAGGCTTTTAGGTTAAGACAAGATAAAATAATTTCTGTAGAAATTGGGTAACAAGAGAAAAAGTTTAAAATTATTGCCAAAATTACAATTGTATACGCAGTTTTTAATACAAGTGAGTTATGGTGTTAGTCTATAACAAGCCATTCCTTTATCTCTTAAACGGCAGCAAGTCCACTCCTGGAGTTCAGCTGGGCAGCTGTGTTCCGATCTCCACCTTTGATTCCTGCATAGCGTGGGCTTGCCTGTTCGGTGCAGGGCAGTCAAGGAGGAGAACCTCGGGAGCTCACTCTCTTGGACGCTCTAGAAGCTCCATTTCCCCCAGTTCTAAAATCAACAGTCGTATTTTCTTTATAGGTTTGTGGTAAAGATTAAAGAATAAATTGGGGGTTTGAATTTTTTTGGATAAATTCTGAACACTATATTTTCATGAGATATATGCTTTTGAAGGATATTCTCAAGTTTAAAAGTTATACCGAGATTTTAGTTGTCTCAAGTATATACAAATAAAAGTTTTCTTCTGAGAAATTATTTCATTGAGTATCTTGACATGAAATGTGTTATGTTTTTGTTTTCTTTCACCTCAAATAATTTTCTAACATACCTTATGATTTCTTGACCCAATAATTGATGAAAAGTGTGTCATTTAAGTTTCACATATTTGTAATTTTTTCCTGTATTTTAGGAAAGGGTCTATAGGGTGTTGAGGGTCTCACTACTGGATCAGACTTGTAGTGATTCTCCTGTTTACAGCCTCCCAAGAGCTGGAATTACAGGCACACACCACCACTCCCAGTCTCAATTGCCATCTCAGTGCACCTTGGGAGCAGGGCTGGCATGCAGGCCCCAGAATGGAACGCCTGGCCACTGCGACTGCTTGAAGGTGCTTTAATCCACTCAGCTATTTGGTCATCCCTTTTCCTTGTTATGTAACCCTAATTCATGAGTTAGTGTGAGAGAGAGTAATTTGTACAACATAGACCTTTGAAAATTCATAAAAACTTTTTTTAAGCTTTCATTCCTTTTTTTTGTGTTTAACAATTTTTGATGAACATATGGAAAGAAAATTTAAACTGCACCCTGTGTATGGGGTATCCTGTGTGTACTGCACTATCCTTCATACTGTTGTTTGTGTTTTCACTTTGTTAATCTCTCTATTTTACAGCCTTGATAGTGTGGTGGTTACTTTTCCACCTATGATTAGCACAACTGCAACTTTCCTCAATTTTATCAAATGGTTTCATGTATGTTAAGTTTTCTTGTTCAATGTAGATATTTGATAATGGAAGCATCCTCTTGTGAGTTTGTCCATTTTATCAGTCTAGAATGTATATTTTTGTGTCTTGCGATGTTATAAATTTAACGTTAGTTTTGTGTTTTGTATGATTTTATCAGTCACCTCAGATTTCTTTTATTCTTTTTTGGTGCTGGAATCTGACTAGGCTTTGTACGTGCCAGTGCTTCGCTACTGAGCTGCATCCTAGTTGTACTTCAAATTTCCTTTGCTTATATTGTGGTGGATTTTAAAAAAAAATGTATATTTAATTTGCTTTTATGTCTAATTATGTTCAATTTGCCAATCTCTCACTTTTAATCGGAGTTTATAATTTATTTGCATTACAGCAATCATTTATAATAAAGGTCTTACTTCTGCCAATTGGCCATTAATTTTCAATATGTCCTGTGTTTGCTTCTGGTCATTTATTCTTCATTTACAGTCTTCCTTGTGCTATTTGAATTTTTCTAGTGCACTGTTTTGATCTTCTCACTTCCTTTTCTAAATGTACTTCAGTTATCATCCGAGTGTTTATCTTGGGAATCAAAATTAATATATTAAGTTCACAATACTTTATTTTGAATTAAAATCAACTTAGTTTTAACCATATACATAAATCACTGCTCCTGAACAATTTCTTTCATAATTTGCATTGTCATATGCATGTTAAATTTTTATCTTGTGAGCTCATTAACATAGATTTAAATTTATTTCCTGTCTCTTGAATAACATAGAAGTTAACATTAAAAATAAATAGAATATATTTATAGTTACATTGGCCAAAATGCTTTGTTTCTCTATGGTTACTCGATGTGACTTATTGTCCTTTGAATTTATTCTGAAGAATCCTTTTTAATATTTATTCTAGGGCCCAGAGAACAGCACAACAGTCTAAGTGCCTATCTGTCAAGCACAAAGACCTGGATTTGATCCCTGGTACTGCATGCCTTTCTGGCCCTGTGTCAAACTGGCCACTGAAAACAAGTGTGGTGGTGTACACCTGTAATCCCAGTGCTTGGGAAGTTGTGGCAGGAGGATCACTATAAGTCTGAGCTGCATAGTGAGAACCTGTACCTAATTAATTAATTAGAATATTTATTCAAGGGCAAATCTACTATTGACAGATTCCTTCTCTTTTGGCAAAATCAGAGATATGATATCATTTTCTTCACTTTATGGATGGGTACCTTGTTTTATTTTATATTTTAAAGAGAATAAACAATAGTGAAAAAAAGGTCACTTTAGAAATGATACACAATTTCACTAAACAAAATGTTAGGAATTTAACCATGGTTGTTGTATTGCATATTGTTGTCTTCAAATTAGTTGTTCAGATTACCAGACATAAGCATGCAAAATTGGTCAAGAAATCAAAAAGATTTAAAAAGAAGAAAGAAAAATGAAAAGAAATCTAAGTGTTAACTGTTCCTTGAAGTAAAGCAGTAGAGATCAGCAGTGTACATTATGTATATACTGCTGAAATACGTACATATGTATTTTCTCTCCCTTCCTTCTTTTTTTCCTCCCTTCCTTCATTCCAGTTGTTCCTTCCCTCTGAACAGAGTCTTTCTTTGTGGATTTTTGCAGTCTACAGTCTACCTTTCAGATGCTATTCACTCTTCAGGTTCTTACACAAGGGAGACAATGCGATGTTCACACACGCAGGTCTGATTTATTACATTTATGATTATGATCTCTACTTGCATCCATTTACTCATAAAAGCCTTGAGTTTGTCATTCTTTATAGCTTAGTTATACTCCATTGCATAAAAATACCACATGTTTTTTATCCATTTCTCAGTTGATTGGCATTTTGGGTGTTTCCAAGATTTAGCTATGACAAACTGTGCTACTGTACACCTGGGTATTGTTTCAGGATATAAAATTTTGCTTAATAAATTGCGTAATCACTTTACATCATCATGCTTCCTTTCGTTAGAGCCAGGGCTGCTTCTTCTTCTTCTTCTTCTTCTTCTTCTTCTTCTTCTTCTTCTTCTTCTTCTTCTTCTTCTTCTTCTTCTTCTTCTTCTTCTT
>NW_004524903.1:1221479-1257211 GCF_000260255.1 Octodon degus
CTTCTTCTTCTTCTTCTTCTTCTTCTTCTTCTTCTTCTTCTTCTTCTTCTTCTTCTTCTTCTTCTTCTTCTTCTTCTTCTTCTTTGTTGTTATTGTAGAAAAGGGTCTATAGGGTCTCACTGCGTAGATCGGACTCATAGTGATCCTCCAATATACAGCCTCGAAAGTGCTGGGATTACAGGCATGGCAAATCACGCCCAGTCACAATTGCAGTTGTAGTGTGTTCCGCAGTCAAGGCTGGCATGACAGGCCTGGGGATTGAGCTCTTGGCCCCTGCATCTATCTAAGCAGGCACTTTAATCTGCTGAGCTATTTGGCTGGCCCTTTAGAGTCATGGCTTCTAACAAGAAGTTGGCCACTAATCTTTTGGTCTGTTCTTCTCTTTTCAAGGTTTGTTCTTACGCATAGCAACTTAATTATAGAACTGTTAATGTTAATATCTAGTTCATTGAACTATTTAGATAAGCCTATGGTCTTTAGCATGTTTGGAAGTATTCAACCACTACCCAGTTTTCTTTCAACCGCATCATCACTCTCATTCTGGAAATTATGCTGTGTGTACATACCTTGGTGTATTTGATCAGGTGTATTAGGTCCCAAATGTCCTAGACTCTCAAGTAATCTGTATGCTTTTCTTTCTGCTCTTCAGATGATTTCCTTTGCTGATTTGTTTTGAAGCTCATTTTTTTGTGTGCATACTCAAATATCTTCTAAAATTCAAATGATTTTGTAAAATTTTAGTTATTAAAGTTTTCACTTAAAATATTAATTTTATTCTTTCACAAAATACAAAAACAGATCAGAAATTATACAGCATTTCACTAAGCAATGACTCATTATTGTGTTCAAATTAGTTGCTCAGATTGTAGAAATAAGAATGTAAAACTGGCCAAAATTATTAAAAATTAGATGAGATAGAGAAAAATATTAAGCATTAATTGTTCCTTTCAATAGGGCACCAGAAATCAACAGTTTAATTATTTAAGCTATTCTGTGCATATACATATATATTTATTTTTCCCTTCCATCTTTCTTTCTTCTGTTTTTTCTTTTCCCTTTCATTTATGATTTAAATCATACAGAAAACTGGGATATATAGTCTTTACTTCAACCTGATAGAAACCATCTATGACAAACCAACAACCAACATCATACTAAAAGGACAAAAACTAAAAGGCTTCTCTTTAAAATCAAGAACAAGATAAGGATGTCCACTGTAACCACTCCAATTCAATATAGTTCTGGAAACATTAGCCAAGCAATTAGACTAGTGAGAGAAATAAAAGGAATAAGAATAGATAATGAAGAAGTTAAACTATCATTATTCACCAATGATGTGATTCTTTACATGGAAGGCCCCAGAAACTCCAAGATACTTGTATATTTAATAACCAAATTCAGTAGTGTAACAGGATACAAAGTCAGCACTCAAAAATCAATAACATTTCTGTACACAAAAAATAAACAGAGACAGAGAGAAATTAGAGAAACCATACCTTCCACAATAGCATCCAAAAAAAGCAAAATACATGGGAATCAATTTAACAAAGGAAATAAAATATCTTTGCAGAGAAAACTATATTACTCTGGAAAAAAGACATCAAAGAGGATTTCAGAAAATGGAAAGATATTCCTTGCCCGTGGATAGGGAGATCCAATATTATGGAAATGACCATACTCCCAAGATTTTATACAGATGTAATGCAATCCTGATCAAAATAGCATTAGTATACCTCACAGATTTAGAGAAAAATTCCTAAAATTTCTCTGGAACCATAAGAGACCTACAATATCAAAAGCAATTCTGGGCAGCAAATGAGAGGCAGGAGTCATCACAATCCTGACTTGAAATATTCATATTTTTTATACTTGGGATTGAGCTAGACTAAATGGCTTCTTCATATTTATCATATTTAAAACTATAGTACACTACTAATTAGCTTTTATTTCTCAAATATTGTACATAAAAATCATTGAAAGTTTTAAAATAGCATATTGGCACCAGATCACAATGCATAATTATTTCAGTTATGTTAAAATTTTCAATGACTATTCAAACAGTAAATTATTGTAATTACAGCCTGAGTGTTGAGAATGAGTATTCAAACAACACATGTCTTTATGAGGAAAGATTATTCAATGGAAATTCCAGAGGTAAAATTTTTATTTCATGGTCTTATAATATAGTTGGAATAAAATTTCACAAAGAAAACCAAACACAACTTATATTTTGTTATTTAATTTGCAAATGGAAGAAATTAGTATCTGTCAGATAGCGGAAGGCATACTTCCCTTTGGTTACCTCTGTTTTCATGAAATTGCTAATGAATGCATCAGGCTGCTAGCACACATTTGGAGACTGGTAAGAAATCTCATAAATATTCCAAGATAATTTGATTCTATTAGTTGTTTTCTTATGTTATAGAAGCTTGTTTTTAACTCCTAAGTTTTCCTTTCATCAAAGTGTTTACACCCTGTCTACTCATTTACCTATGAATGTCTCTGTGTTTTGATGCCTCTTAATTTTACACTGAATGTGATCTTTGTTTTTTGTGGAAACTGAGATAAAAAGGTTATTCTTCCATTTTACTTATTATTTAAAAATTGTGTGAATTCTATTTGTAGATATTAAGTATAAAACTGGAGTTTGGATTGGTAGTATGAGTGAGGCCACCATTCATAACACTTTATTTATTTATTTATTTATTTATTTATTTATTTATTTATCTGTCTATCTATCTTCCCTTTTGGAAGTAAACCTTAAGAGTCACACTATGGTTTGTGTCTAGATGTACCCCCAGAGCCTCATGCAGTTTCGGGCTTTTCAGAGGAGCTTAATCTTGAGTTTGTGATTGATTACTGATCCAATGTTGGGACTAAGGGTTCAAATGCTACATCTGCCCTATGGCATGTAGCCTGCATCCCCCGTAAGAGAAAGAGGCTGTTCCTGCTTCTTTCTGGCTTCTGCTGCATGAGCTACTGCTCCCTCTGCCAATGCCACTTTGCCTTGGAGCCAGCTGACTGTGAACTGAAACCGGTGCAGACTGTGAGCTAAATAAACGTTTCCCCTTTAACTGTGTGTGTCTGCTATTTTGTCTCCTCAATGAGCAAAGTGACAAAGACAAGTTGCTTCCTTGTGCTGTCATTTACAGAAGCAGGTAAAAGACCACGGAAAGAAATAACACACCATGCATTTTGTTCTCTAGCACTTCAATCTTTACCCTGGAAAGTTGATTTTAGTCAGCCCCATATGTGCAGAATCAATGTGAAAAGTAGCTATTTTTCTATTTTGTAGCTAATTTTCAAGATGCAGCTATTAAGATCTCCTACTTGAACACTAAATCTTCCAATGCGTATCACACTCCAATTCTTTCCTGAAGTAAAATGTTTCAGTGATCATGCAACTCTCCCTTTGCTTATGTCTTCTTCTCAATCCGATCTCTCTCTGTCTTTCTGATACAAGGATGTTCATCATTTGATTTCAAGTCCATTCTGGTTGTATGGAATGAGCTGACCATTTCAAGACATCTTAGGATTTAGAAAGACCTTGTTTCCAATACAGTAGCATGTTTATATTCTGTTGTGATATGAACTTGCCACTACCTTTTCTGTCTCCTTTCTTTTACCTTCCTTTGGCCTTCCCTCTACTTCCTTCCCTTCACCCCTCTCATCTCTGCTTCTTCTCAGGTGTTCTTCCACTCTTCCTCTTTCTACTACTCAGTTTTTCCTCCTGCTCTTCTTCTAGATTGATGGCTTTATGACTGTATCCCTTGGTGTATATAATGGAGGAGGTAATTTTTTGTTCAGATTTATACCAGTATTTCCATTTTTAGTTTTATACCAAGTCCTTGTTTTTAGTGGCACTTTAGTTTTTTAATTAGTGAAAACATTCTCAGTTCAAGGCCATGAAGTGTTTAGTTTTGCCATGACTTATATGATTCTTGATTGTATCTGCTATTCATGCCCATCTACAGGATTCCCTCCATGCACACCATTTCCAGCTTCCGGAATTATTGTTTTTCAGGAGCCAAGGAGATAGTTCAGTGGGGTAAGCACTTCCCTGGCAAGGGCAAGGGCCTGAGTTCAATTCCCAGTTCATCCAAAAAAAAGCAGAATTATTGTTTTCCACAAAAATTATCATATTTTATTTCCCTGTGATTATATTGAGTTACTTTGATAAAAACCCTTAGATGATAATTTTGAGAAAATTTCAACACAGACACAGAAAGGTAGGTGATGGTATATTCAATATAAACATTTAATTTTCTATTTTTAGTTAAAATATTATAGATCGCTGATCAAAATTATGAAATGTAAATATGCTTTTCTTGAAACTGTTACCTTCTTATGTTTCAATGATGATATAATAATAGTACTTCTATTCTGAGGCTACATTTAAAGAGAGGAATAATGTTATCCATCTGCATTTTATTACTGAAGAACTATAAAGTGATATTTTTGTTTTTATTAATTACTATGAACAGACATGGACTTCTATAACACCAAAATGTCTTGTAAGAATTATGATTGTCTTCCCACTAAAGTTATAATTTCATTATCTGAATATATTTAGTAAATTTATTTTTTCTGAATTAGTAAGATTTAAACTCATTAGAAGAAAATCACTCAAATAAAGACTGCAAATGAGGACTTATAGTTCATGTTTCGTAAAGATCAAGTTGTTCTAAAATTTTTTGTCATCCTCATCCTCTTAATGCATTTATACGAGCATCTTAGGCTATATATATTGCCTTAGAACTCATTTTCTAATTTTATTTGCTTTTCAAAGATTTTAATTGTTGAAAAAAGATACATCAATCTACTGTTTAATAGCTGCTCATGTGTGGTCAACTCATTGACCAAAATGAATTGTTTGCAATTATATTAAGCCAAATAACTAAATCAGAGCTAAACAATAAACAAAATGTAATAAAATTAAAATTGGTTGAACAGACCAGCCTGATAGCTCAGCAGACTAAAGCGCCTGCTTAGGCAAAGTGTGACCCTGTAGACCTTGTCCTAAATTGTGATTGATCATGTTCCAAGATAATATTCTTACATAAACAATCTCTGTATCATTTACCTTTAATATTTGTTACTGTAAAAAGCAGGATCTCCTCAATTTGTATCAATATGACTCTTTCTAAAAGTAGTATAATTAGTTTGCCTTTACACAAAAATGCAGAAAAGCTGTGACATGACCACAAATATGCTTAAAGTAATAATTTTACAATTATCCTTCATGAGTCTACATTGAAGTATAATTATTGACAACATCATGAAACTATACATAGCTATAAAAGCAAAGAAAGCTTAGAGGTGTAGGGAAATAGTACATAGAATGTGTGATGTTTATTTTATGCCTTGAAATAATATGGAATATTTTATCAAACAGAAAAGAATAGAGGTATCATAAAAGTACTGTAAATTTGCAAAAGTAAAAACACAGCATTTTTCTTCCAATTAAAACAAAATTGAGGAACAATTACTACTCCATGACTTCTTCTAGGAGTTAAAAGAAGTCATGATAGTGTCAGAAATGTTTAAAAAAACTAGGCTTTGTACACTTAATATTTACATTTTAAAATATTTCCCACGTTTACTCATCCTGGGCCTTAAATTAGCTATTACTCATATGATCATATGCCTATTGATGAGGTAAGATTGATTGGAAAATCTAGAATTACAATCTGATGGGGAACTATAAAATATGATAAATTTTTCACTTAGGAACCCATTTACCTAAATGCCTCAAGTTGCAACTTCTCTATAGCAGAGTAGTACTCTATTGTAAGAACATACCATATCTTCCATGGATAGGCATTTAAATATCCCTTTCTTTTCTTTGCTGTATTTAGAACAGGATCTATAGGTTCTACAAGGTCTACAGGGTCTCACTACATAGATAGACTCATAGTGATTCTCATGTTTTCAGCATCCCAAGTGCCGAGATTAAAGGCATGTGTCACCATGCCTTTATTTTTTTTTTCACTGTGAGAAACCTAAATTAAACTAAGGACCAAAATATAAATAGATATTGGGAAGTAGGAAGAAAAATTGTTTTTAATTTTTCAATTTGTAAAAATGTATTTGGCACCTGATCTTGCTACCTAGCTCAGACTCAGTTTTGATTCTCTTGTTTCAACCTCCACAGAGCTGGGATTATAGGCCTGTGTCAACAAGCCTGGTCTCAGTGGCTGGCTTAGTGCACCTGGGGGTTGGGACTGGTGGGGCATGTGGTCCTAGGGATCTAGCCCCAGTCCCTATATTTGCCTAAGCAGGTGCTTATTTCACTGAGCTATCTTGTTGGCCCCAGGAAAATTTCAAATGGGAAGGTGAACAAGGGAGGGGAATGGGGATAAACAAATACAAAGGGAAAAAAAAGAGGGAGAATAGAAGGAAAATATGGAATTAAAACTTGTGCAAATAAGAAAGGAAAGGTAGGCTGAAGAGAGGTGAGGGAATTGAAGAAAGAAAGAAAGAAAGAAAGAAAGAAAGAAAGAAAGAAAGAAAGAAAGAAAGATCAAGGAACATAATGTACAGTTTCCTTATGATAAAAATGATCATTTTGTATACCTAGAAAGTCAAACCAAAGCACAAAGAAGACAGAAAATTAAAAAGAGCAGAGCAGAAATTAATGCAACAGAGATGAAGGAGATAATACAATTAATCAGTGTTCTTCTTTGAAAGAATAAATAAAATTGATAAACCTCTAACAAACTTCATAAAAAAAGGAAAGAACTCAAATCAAGCAATGAGGAATTCAAAGGGGACAATCACTACAGAACCTATAAAAATTCAGAATATCATCAACACCTATTTCCAAAATCTTTACTCTCACAACTTGGAAACTACAGAAGAAATGAAGAGTTTCCTACATACATGAATTTCCAAAGCTGAGTCAAGAAGACATAAAAACTCTGAATAATCCAACAACAGGAAATGGAAAAGAAAATGTAGTAAAAAAAGTAACAAAAAAAAAAAAAAAAAAAACAGGTCCTGATAGTTGCACAACTGAATTCCACAAGAAATTTGGGAAGATTTAATGCCAATTCTTCTCATACCCTTTAATGAAATTAAAAGGTAAATAATTCTCCTAAACTTGTTCTTGGAGGCAGCATTATTCTGATGTCAAAACCAAAAATAGACCCAACTGAAATAGAGAACTACTAAACAGTCTCCCTAATGAACATAGATGCAAGAATTCACAGTAAAACACTAACGAATGGAATGCAGCAAATCATCAAGTAGATTACACATCACAACCAGTGGGATTCGTCGCAGGAATACAAGGATGGTTCAATATAGAAAAATTCAGTATGCAAAAATAAATGCAATACACCACACCACATAAGTAGAGTCAAGAGTGAAAATAAAATGATCCTCTCAATAGTTACAGAAAAAGCTTTTGATAAATTCCTACACTCATTCATGATATAAATCCTACAGAAAATTGGAATAGATGGTCTATACCTCAGCCTGATAAAATCTATGACAAACCCAGATCCAACATGATAATAAATTTCCAAATATGGACAGTCTTCACTTTAACATCAAGAACAAGACAAGCATCCCCACTGTCACCACTACTGTTCAGTGTAGTTCTGAAAACATTATCCAGAACAATACACAAGAAAGAAAAAAAAGATTAAGTGTTAGAAAGGAAAAAATGAAATTATCATTATTTGCAGATGACATGATACTCTACTTACATGACCTCCAAATACCACCAAGTGACTTGTAGAATTAATCACCAAACTCAGTAGCATAGCAGGATACAAAGTTAACACTCAAAAATCAACAGCATTTCTGTATACAAACAATAAACACACCAAGAAAGAAATTAGGGAAATCATGCTTTCTATATGTCAAAAAATGAAACACTTAGGTATCAACCCAAGGAAGTAAAAGTTCTATACAGAGAAAATTGCAATATTCCGAAAAAATTTTGGGGAGGATTTCAGAAAATGGAAAGATACTCTTTGCTTAAGGACAGGAATAACTAACATTGTGAAAATCCACATACTCCCAAAACTGTTATGCAGAATCAATGCAATACGGATGAAAACACCACTAGTATACCTCAAAGACCTAGAGAAATATTCCTAAAATTTATCTGGAACCAGAAGAGACCAATATTACCAAAGGCAATCCTATCCAAGAAAAGCAGACTGTATCACAATCCCTGAATGAAATTATACTCCAAAGATATTGTGATACCAGCATGGTAGTGGCATAAAGATAGACCTGAGAATCACTGGAACAGAGTAGAAGAGCGCCTACAAACACATTGAGCCACTTTATGTTTGACAAAATTGCCAAACATGTTAAGTGGAAAAAATATAGACTCTTTACTAAATTGTGCTAGAAAAAGTGGCTTTCTACATGCTGAAGGCTAAAATTAGGCTCATGTGTTTCATCATGCACTAAACTACAGTCAATTGGGGCTGATGAGATGGCTCAGTGGTCTAAAGCACCTACTTGGAACAAGCTTGGCAAAACACAGGGACCGCGGTTCAATCCCCCAGCACCACATGCCAGCCAGCCCCGCCCCCTGGTGGGCTGAGCTGCCCCCCCCCACACAAATAAATAAAAAAAAATAAACTACAGTCAAAAATGATTAAACATTTAAATATTAAAGCTGAAATACTAAGTTTTTGAGGAAAAGCAGATACAAATGTTAAGGGCAATGGGCAAAGCTAGCGAATTCAGGAAACAAAACCAAGCTTCATGGCTGTGGCACACTGAGACCAAATTAGACTGGGTATGGTGACATGTGCCTGTAATCCTAGTGCTTGGGAAGCTGAAAATAGGAGGATCATTACTAGTCTGATCTGTGTAGTGAGACCCTGTAGACCCTCTACTAAAAACATAAAAAAAAATGAAGAATCAACAACTTGGATCTCTTCTTTTTGAGAAGTTCCTGAACTTCAAAGGAAATCTCCAATAGAGCAAAAAAAAAAAAAAAACTCATGCACTGAGAAAAAATGATAGCCAACTCTCCCCCTGACAAAAGGCTTCTATCAAAAACATCTATATAATTTAAAAATCAGGCCCCAAATCCAAAGCCCAAATTAAAATATGGACATCTGAGACATCTGAGATGAATATACGCTATCATATTAAGGAATACAAATGGCACATACATATATGAAAAAATGTTCAACACCCCTTATCTAGAAAAATGTAAATTAAAATAACACTAAGATTCCATTTCACTCCAGAAAGAATGGCTAACACTAAGAAGTGAAGCAATAACAAATGCTGGAGGGATGTGGGGAAAATTGAACCCTTCTCCACTGTTGCTAGAAGTGAAGACTGGTACAAATACTATAGTAATCATTGTGGAGATTCTTCAATATACTAGGGTTGGATGTCCCATTCAACTCTTCTATTCCCCTTCTGGGTATTCTTCCAGATGAATTAAGATCATTATACCACAGTGATAAATGTGCACCCATGTTTATAGCAGTTTAATTTTGTCATAGCAAAATCTTGAAAACAAACAAAATACCCACCTACTGAGAAACAGATAAAAAGATGTGTTATTTTTATACAATGTAGTATTATTCAGCTATCAAAAAGATAAATTTGGAGATTTCATAGGCAAATTGATGCAACTACAGACCATATTCTTAAATAAAATAAATCAGATCCATATGTGTAAATGTCATATTGTTTCACTATTGTAAATACCTGAAAGACCAAATAAAATCTGAATGGTACAATAGGTACTGTGAAAAGTGAGTGAATCTGTTCAAATGGAAGGAATTATAGAGATGATGAGGACAGGAGTTGCTGGGAAGAGATATATCAATGTATGCACTATACAGGATGGCTTGGATAAATGTACTGTGGATTTCTGCTGTTCTAAAGAAAGGGGCAGTTAATGCTTAGGTTTTTAAATCATTTTCTCCCCCTCATCTTAATTTCTTATAATTTCATTTTGTTCTGCCAACTTTTTATGCACATATCTGATAATCTAAATTAATCCATTGAAGACAGTACTATACAGTACAACAAATACTGTTGCATTAATATTGTTTCGTTTCATGAAAATTCTGTATAATTTCTAATTTTATTATCATTATTTTGTATTCTGTGTTGGTCAGGATTTTACTTAGAGGAACAGATATAATATAAGCAACAGATATTAACACAAGATATACACTGTATAAGGAATTACAACATTGGCTTTTGACAGTCAGATGGGGGAGTGTGCAGCTGCAGTCAGATGGGGGAGTGTGCAGAGCACATTTGCACACCCCCGACTGAGGAGTTCAGTCCCAAGGTCTGAAACTCACTGCTGTTCTCCGTGCAAGTCTCTATTGGTCAGCTAATAGGTCTGCAAGGGAAAACAGAAGAGTCTGCGATGGGCACTGAACAGTCTGCTACAGAAGACGAAAGATCCAGGTCAGAAGCTAAAGAGTCTGCGCTGCAAGCCAGGCGATGACGTCCAAGCCGAATGCGAAGACTGAAGTTCCTCCAGCGAAGTGGAAGATTGACTATTTCCTCAGCCCCTTTATATGGTCCCTTTGTGCGAGTCACTCTGGGGGCAGAATCAATTGTGCCTCAGGGCGGGACCCCCATCAGCTGGAAGTGCATGAAGGAGTCATCCCGCCAAGTTGACAGTGTATCAACCACTGCATATTCTCTTCAAAAAATAAAAAAAATTCACAATTTTTAATTAAATTTATGATGGACATTTATATGTATATTTTTTGTGTCCTATGCATGGTATGAAAGATTTATGATATGATAAAATGATAGAATATGCTGTGCCATGTCAATTCTTGCCAAGGTCAGTTGTAAAGGAATGGACAACTCACTATTCTCTCTCTCTCTCTCTCTCTCTCTCTCTCTCTCTATATATATATATATATATATATATATATATGTATTTTTTTAAGAAGTAGTAATGAGATAGTTTCAAAACAGGTTAGTAGGACAGTTACAATAATTAATACATTGCATATTATTGTCTTTGTAGTAGTTATTCATAATACAATATCCAGACATGATATCTTGTCTAAACACTATTAGTTCAAAAATATCTTCTCATTGAACTAAGAGAAAGTAGCTGCATGTGTGTGTGTGTGTGTGTGTATGTGTGTGTGTGTTTGTATTTTTCACTACAAAATGGTCCTACAACTATATCCCCATTTTTTATTCACTTTCATCAGAGATGGGTGTTCCATTGAGAATGGAATACTCTCTTTCACATGTCTACTGAGTTCCTTTGATCAGTATCAGAAGAGAGATTACAGAAATGAAAGGCTTTCTTGGTCACATTAGGGTATCCCGCATGGTGCAACAAGGTATTAATAAAATTATTCTTGAGATTTAGGGCGTTTGTATTGCCATATATTGATTCACAATTGAATTCTTTCTAGACAAATACCCCACCACTGAGTTCTGTCCTCAGCTTAGTTATCATTTATTTTTCTTCTTGTACTCAATGTTGGATAATTGGGCAACACAGTTGAATTAAAAATATATTTTAAAATCTAAGTGTTTTTTGGTTAGACTTAATCAGAAATATAAGGTAGTTCAAATGAGAATTTGTTTCAAAGTTTAAATTTATTCAATGTCATAAGATAGAAAATTTAAAATATATTTACTATATATCTATATTTACTTTCCTTTTTAGAATCCTGAATCATGTACTGACTGATTTGTTTTATCTAAATAACTGCCTTTGTGCTACATAAATCACTCATAAAATATTTTGAAAAAAAGTAAACACCATTTGTAATTATTTCCCAGTGTGTAATTCCTACTCACACTTGTCTTATTTTTCACTTAGAGAATTATTTTCCATCAGTTAACTGCCATTATTATATTTATTGCTCTCAGTTATTTGACATTTATTCCTTTCAGATATTCCTTAATATATTTCAAAAAGAAATACACTTTAAATGGTATCATTTGTACCCTATCCCAAAGAAATCAATTGCATATTTATGAAATTGGTTTTAATATTCCAAAATTTCACAAAAAATCTTGTTAAATAATTAAAACAGAATTTTAATCATATGTACACTTCCTCTTTAAGAAACAATGTCATATAGCAGTCTAAAATTTCATAGATTCTTTTGTCAGTAACATTTTGTAACTATTTTGATAAAAATTTATGAAGATGAATATCTTTATCAATGACATAAGAACAAAACTGTCCAGCTAAATTAACATACAAAAAGTAAAGAGATATAATATTAAATACCAAATATAGACTGATCATATTTTTTCTTTTATTTTAATAACTATTCTTTGATTTGGCAACTGAGAAAATGTCTTACTCCAGAATAGCACACAGTACTATTTTTGTTTCAATAAAATATTTATATGCATTTCATGCCAAAATGAACAACAAAAGCAGGCATACGAATTCAAACTACTATCAATAAATGCTATAGGGTTTGCATGGGTTCCTACTATTTACAGAGCTTCATCTCCAGCCCTATGAAATCTGTGTGGTCTGCACACAAGGCCTACCTATTTTAATTACTAAGCACTTCAACTCCTAATTTTTAATTGTGCTTACATAAGGTCTTTGGCCATTGTCAGTGTCACCGATCAGCTCCAAAGCTGTTTGCTACTGCCATATGTTGTTGTTACTATGCGTGTTATTCAAGGGTGATGGGCCCAGACACACTACAGTCTCTCATGCCATCTTCCCGCACGTAGTTTGCTCAATCCTGATGTAACTGCTGTAGAAATAAAGGGAATATTAGACTTCTTAGATGCTCAGTAAATCATTAGTTTTATAAACTTGAACTGTCATCTCATTTGAACTTAATGGAACATGAAAAGGAAATGAAATAGATATATGGATAGTAATAATTTATTGATTTACTTCCTATTCCTATATTTGCTACTTGTGACTTTTTTCTAGTATATGCACTGCCTAAGCAAGCACAGTACTTCTGATTTAATGATTTACATCTAGCAGTTTCTCCTAGTAACACAAAACACTGTAATAATAGTATCTTTAATTTAAAAAGCCCAAGGGGCTGGGGTGATAGCTCAGCAGCATAAGCACCTGCCTGGCAAGCACAAAGTCCTGAGTTTGACCCCTGGTACTGAAAAATAATAATTAATTAATTTAAAAATTCCCAAAATATTTACATTGTAATATTTTAACATGTTTTAACTAGTTAAGAAAATTTAGATATTTTAAAAATATCACATAACAAGGAGATGCAAATCTCTTTCTAATCAAGATGTACTAAACTACCACATACATGTCATTTTCCTGCATTTACAGAATGCACATGTACAGAAAAATTGTTCCTATATCAATATTGGTAATATGCTGAAGGCTGGTTAATATTGAGAAAGATTCAGTCAGTCTTGATATTTTCTTCCAATTAGAAGCAGTTGAATAAAATTAATGAGTCTTTGCTCTTTTACTACTGTGACTGTATTCCTGTAAAGGTGGATGGTCTGTTAATTTGGGAATTGTAGACTAAGGACACATAAACCAGCTCATTATTTTGCCTTCTTGAGAACATTATTGCCTCAAAAGGGCAATGATCTTCCTTGACGGAGTCGGCATGTACATCAATGATACCTATATACTCCCATAGTAGATCAGGCCCCTACAGTCAAGGAAAGGGGCCCTCCAACAACTCGTATCTAACTGTAATTCCTCTCCTGGCACACTAGTCTCCACATCTGTCCATTTTAAGTACAAGGTAAGCCAATGCTCTTTCTCACTTTATATTTTAAATCTCTACTAGATCATTCTTCTTAACATATATATTTGATCTTCTCATAACATGTACATAAAAATTGATATTTTCCCTCTCCTTTCCATATACTTCCAGCCCTATCATTCATCTCCCTTTTGCAGAACAAGTGATCATTTTGTGTTTCTAATTTTTCTCTTGCCCTTTTTGGATGAATCTATTCCAATCATTTCACTCATGAATAATGGTAATCATGCTTAGCTTTACCTTCAAAAATACATATTTTGTATTTTTCCTCTTAATGCAGTACTACATCTGGGCATGGTGGTGTACACCTGTAATCCCAGCATTGTGGAAGCTGAGGCAAGAAGTTTGCCTGGAGTTCAAGGCCATCCTGGGCTACATAATGAGTACAAAGACATCCTGGATTACATAATGAGATTGTGCCAACAAAACAAAACAAAACAATGTAGTGATACAACTTTGTGCCCATGCTAGCAAGATTTTAGACAATAGATTTCATCATAGGCTCCTAAATGGTCTGTTTCTTTACTATTTTCAACATTCAATTGGAATAATATTATCCACTTTAATCCATATTACCAGATCATTTCACACCATTACTCAAAACCTTCTGCTTATTTCCCATAGAATGTGGAGTATATTTTTTTCAGATAAAGCTTTATTTTAAATAGGTTCAACTCTCCTACCCCATACATGCTTCATTTATAGCCAGAACATATTTCAGTACCTGATAATGCATGAGCATTATATGTTGGCATATTTATAGTGTATTCCTAAATAAACTAGGAGGGCAGGAATTTGATTTGCTTTATTAATCACTCCATAGCCTAATAAGTACCTTTCATAGAGTATTTAATTAATAAAACTTAGTACACAAATGGAAGATGCCTATCTTTAGTGCTATGCCAATTGATTCTTATTGAAATTTTGAATGTCTTTTGCTAATGAACCAAGTCTGATTCTCAGTGATTGTTTCTATCAGTTTAATATTTCTACTGTTACTGTTAGAATTTGCATAATTATTAAACATAGCACATATTAAAAGGAAGTATTAAGAAGTGAAACTATTTAATTACATTTATTTTCATATATTTGCAATATTAAACTTTTATTGAATTATACTTAATTGAAGTTATTGAAGCAAGAATACCACCAGTATCTAATACTAAGATAAGACAGAGATAGAGGCAAAAGGCAATAATGAATGTTGATGTAAAAGTATTGCATAAAATATTAGCAAACAGAATCTACCAGCACATTAAGAAAATAGTGCAATGCTGAATGGGTTTTAAACCAATTAAAAATGATTTAATAATATTAGAACAATAAATGTGCTACCATATAAAGAGATCTATGGTTTAAAATACACAGTCATATAGACAAGAAGCTCTTAATGAAATAATTTGTTGAGTTTTTAAAAATGGAATTTGGATAGAAGTTTAATTAAGGCCATATATCAATTTGTGTAGAATTGACATTGCTGCAAATAGATCTCTTTTTAAATCAGAAGGTGTCCCATTATCATTTCATTATGAAGGTTTACAACACATACCATTTTTCATCATCTCCCATGTTTTCAATATAGTTATTATAAAAGGAAAACAAAATTACTAAATACTGAAAAGAGATTATTCATATACACATAACAAAACCTCGATCCTTAAAGATTAATCATAACATTTAGTTTGCCTAAAATTATATGAAAAGAGAAAAGACCTAGAATACCAAGAGCAAAATCCTGAGTAACAAGAACGAAGCAGGAGACATCAAAATCCCTGGTTTAAAGAAATATTACGAAGGCACAGTGATTGAAACATCATGGTGATGACAATAAAACGGACGTGTGAATCAGTGCAACAGAATAGAGGAAGCAGAAACAACCTTAGGCAAGTTCTACTTTCTGATCTTTTCTAAAACTGCAAAAAACCAAATACATGTTGGAGGAAAGTAAGCCTCAATAGGTAACAAATTTTCTGTATTTCTTAGACTCATATATATGTATTAATCATTTAGATTGGACTCTAGAAAACATTGCAAACTCTTAAGTAGGTGAAAACACATCTTGGAATAATAGAAATCATCCAATTATAATTTTGTAAGGTTTAAGATATTTCTTTGAGAATTTGGAACCAGAGGAAAAATAGTTTGCCATCACATTAATTATATTTCTAAGGATTTAATTTCTACTTTTTTGTTTTTAAGTTCTGTTGCTGTGTTGCCTTTTTGAGCTGTGTGTTGTAGCTTACCTTTTATCTAAGAAAATGTGATTGAGCAATATTTCATGTTTTGGGAAGTAATCATTTACAATTATTTTTTTCTTTTAAAACTTCATATATTTCTGAATTTGTGATTACCTTAGCCTTTTATTATATATTTTTGCCTCCTGTGCTTGCTCCTTTTGTTAGTGGTTGTACAGATCTATCTCCTTAAAAATAATGATTTTTTAAAAATGCCCTTCATGACTTTTCTTTCCAAAATTATGAAACTTTATTTTTTCTAGAATTTGATTCTTTTTTTAATAAGATCATTTTCTTTGATAAGACATTTATGTAACATTTATATTAATTATATTCTTTACATGTAGTATAATTAAATTATTTATTTTCATTCCTGATTTATAAATGTGTATCCATGCAATCAACAATATGTTATCATTTTTAAAATTTTCTTTCAGAATGTTTTTCAATCATTATGCCTCTGAGCATTTTCTTCTGTAGCAATATTTGGTTTAATTTTTTTCAGTTATATCTTATCCAAAATTTAGTTTATACATGATGTCATTATTTGGAATTATTTGATACATATACCCTAAATTATAATTAATTTAAAATTTGGTTTTCAGTAAGATTTCAAATAATGTTCTATAAAGCTTAAGATTATTAATATGCTGCTGAAGACTAAATCTCAATAATTATTTGATCATAAATATAATTAATCAGAGATATGAGTACTTCCCCTTATAGAAGTGCTACTAAATTAATGTTTGCATAGCTTTTTAAGTTTTTATACTCTGAAGCTCTCATTTCTGTTATATTTGTCCATGGAATACAAGCAAAATTTATTATTAGGTCTCTTCAGTTTCTGTTTCTCAATATTTCTTTGTATTTTATGTATTGTTTGCAGGATTTTATTTTATTCATTTCCCTTTTTCAGTTCATTAATCTAAGTCTTAATATAAATTTTAGTTTATAAAGGAAGGAATTTTTAACAATTGAGTAATCATATTAACAGTTATTTGAATACATACATTTTCATTTTGTTGCATTTTTGTGATACCACAATTAAACCTAAGAATATTCAGATGTTAGAAATATACTCCATCCTATCTACATCCCCTTTCTAATACATATTTTAACACTTTTAAAATTAATCCATTATGTTTGGTTTTTTGGCATCCAATCCTGATGCTTAGTTTCTATTGCATTATGTGTGGTGACTTCTCCTTCTCTCTTATTTCCTTCTGAGCTTTTCATATTTTTGAAGTATGGTTAGTAATTTTTAAAATTCTGATTGTCCTTTATTGTCTATAATAATTTATGTTTTGAAAACAAGTGGGCAATAGTCTGCAGATTTGAGTGGAGAGAAGTCAATATCAGGGTATCTGATCAATAAGTAATTTACATGAATTTGTTTCTGGAATTTTTAATATTTTCAAGTCAACAAAATTTTATGCTTATTCTGAAACAAAGAATTCATACATCATTGAGTTTGAACACAATATCTCAAACCACATGGAAGTCTAAATTTGCATCAAAAAAATCTTCGGACTCTGTAGTGGGTCTTTCTTTCTTTCTTTCTTTCTTTCTTTCTTTCTTTCTTTCTTTCTTTCTCTTTCTTTCTACCATAATATGAGGGGTTCTTTTGTTTTGTTTTTCTTTTATTTTTGTAGTTAGGTTGTTAAATTGATCCAATTTTGAGACTTTAGCTGGGTGCCAGTCTGTTCCTCTGCTTAGTAGCTTATTAAACCCACATACAAGCACTTTCCTTATCAAGTTCCTGCACTTTAGGCCACGGCACACCTGCCACAGTCTCCTCGGGGACAAGAATTAGCCAGTAAGGGGAAGTCTGTCTCCATGTCCACAAGCCAGTAAATTTCAAATTAGTCAGCTCACTCACAGGAAGCCCCTGAGAAACTCACCTAACCCTGGCCTATTTGCATACATAATCTTTCGCAACAGTCCTTGCTTGCCGTTTTTCCTGTCACCAAGTGCTGCTGTCCTTGTAGCTCTGCCCGGTGTCTTTTCTCATATAGAATTTAAATAAGAAAATAATTCTGTCATCCTCAGTGAAAATAGTCCTGCCATCTAAAAAATATTTAAACCTATAAAATAAATGGTCCTGAAAATACGAATTTGGGCCTAGGACCACGGAATGCTGGAATTGCCCTTATACTTTTTCTCCAGTACTGTTTTTAATTCTAAATAAATCCTTTTAAATTGTTGAAATGAAAACAAGAACTTTGCCTTGTGTTTTAATCAGTCCCTGGAGAAGAAAATTACAGTAAAAGAAAGAAAAACCTATACGTTCTTTTATCTGTTTTTTTCCCTTTGTTGCATTTTTATTATTCATTAGTGCACATTTTCAGCACAGAATGATTATATTTCTTGTGAGTATTTGGTATATGTACACAACACTTAATTCTCATTTAATTCCCTTCCCTGTGTCCCTCCACCCATCCATGTCTTGCCAACCACATTTGAGAATGATTTTCATTCTCCTTGTGGCTTAAATAAGATTACTGAGCTACTTGCCATCTTTGTTCTTACACAGTGCCCTGCTTCTCCCCCAAAATCCAATGCATCCTGGACACTTATGGCACATGTTGGTGGTACTCTTGGAGCCACTGGAAATCTTTTAACAAGGAAAATAATTTTTCAATCCTTAGGCTTCTCCTCTTCCTGCCACACTTAGTTCTGGGAGAGAGTGGTCTTCAGATCTTTATCAGATTCTACAGTTCTGATGACCAGCCCTCGCCTAAGCACAGTGGACACATAGAAATGGCCTTAGGATCAAGGAAATGAATAACCATGTGTATTTTAGGTCATCAAAACTGTTGGAACTCAGTGAAATATAGTTGCTCTTCATGCTTGGTTAGAATGTCCTTGACACAGAGGGAGGTCTAAGTGTTAGCATGATTACCTAAATGTGAGGCAGTCATTGTAGCCCTAAGTGCTCTGCGCAGCAGAACCAATAAGGGCCCATTAGAAACTTTTAAATATTTGGATCCTTAAGTAGGAATTGTGCATATAATGGTAAAAATCTGAAAAGTCTCTTTGTTTGAAGTACTCAAAATAGAATCAAAGTCATTCAATTCTGTACTTATTCGAAGACCACAATAAGGTGCAGCAAGGCATTCTTTTCCTTTCAGACATTCAAACAATGCTGAAGTATTCAAGGCCATCACTTTGCAGAATGCAGAATACATAAGCTCATATTTATTTAGCAGTGACTCAGCAGTGCCACATTTTATCATAGCCAGTTTGCAGGATGACTTGAAACTGTGGTTGTAATGACTCATGCTTTTCTCCTGTTGCCTAGAACAGCTTTGCTATTCTACATCTCTTCTAGTTCCAGATGAATTTTAGAATTATTTTCTCTGGTTCTGTGAAGAACAATATTGGTATTTTGATTTGGATTGCACTAACAAACTATATAGCACATTTGGAAATATGTCTATTTTAAACATATTGCTTCTACCTATTGAATAGAAGATAGCTTTCAATTTTCTAGTTCTTGTCAATCTCCATTTTCAGAGTACCATAATTTTCATTGTAGAGGTCTTTCACTTCCTTGCTCAGGTTGATTCTTAAGTATTTCATTATATCACATGCTATTATGAATGTATTGTTTCTTTTATTTCTGTGTTGGTTAATTATTGGTGTACAGAAACACATTTGATATTTTAGTGTGGACTTTATATCTTACTATGCAATTGAATTTGGTTGTTAATTCTAGAAGTCTTTGTGGAATGCTTACTTTTAGGTAGAGGATCACACCATCTGCAGACAATGACAATCCAAATTCTTCCATTGTTGTCCATATTTGTTTAATTTCTTTCTTTTGCCTAATTACTGTGGCCAGTGCTTCCAGAATTATGTGAAAAAAGGTTAGTAATATATTCAGTATACAAGAAAACATGTAATCCCAAAGGAATTTCACAGGTTAAAAAACAAGGGTGTAATAAAATAACCCATGCAACAGGAACTGAAGAAAGGGAGAATCTTTCTTAATTTCAAGTAAAGTGGATTTCAAGCCAAACTGATCAGAGACCAAGTACTACACATTGGTTTAAAGAATAATTCAATAAGAAGAGATAACAATTGTAAACATTTATTCCACCAAAACTAGCATATCCAATTTATAAAAGAAATACAATTCTACAGAAAAATCAGACAAATACCAATACATTTTTAAGGGGAGACCTCAATCAATCACCATAGCAAATAGATCTACTAGACAAGGAATCAATTAAGAAATACCATAGTTGAACAAAATCTTTACTAAGTTAACTTAATAAATATATACAGAGCGGTCCATATTCTTCTCAGCAGTATGAAGTACATTCTGCCAGCCAATAATGCATAATTGAGTAAATGCGAAATAACTGAAATTGTCCCATGTGCATAGTTATCCTGGTTCAAGGAGACTAGAAATCAATAGTAAACTAAATTTACAGAAATTATGTAATTAAATGGAAATTAATAGTGTCCTCTTGATTACTCATGAATACCTGAATAAATTAATTTCCTAAAATTAAATAATAATACCATTACTACACCTCAGACCTATGAGACACAACCACTAGAGACCCCAGAGGAAGTAAGATTAGAGAAATACAGTGAGCTCAAATATATAAACTTCTGATGTTCCTCAAAGTGCTAGACAGCAAGGATAATCAAAACACAAAGATAGATAGCCTCATGGAGGCAAGTATAAAGACTAGAGCAGAGATAAAATTGAGATTATAATACTGAGAATAAATGAATTGATGAGGTGTGGTTTTTTTTGAAAGTTATTGAAGTAGACAAACTCGTAGTCAATTTTACCAAAACAAGGAAAGAGAAGACACAAATCAGTACAACATGAAATGGAAAAACAAAATCACATCAACTTTCTTGTAATAAAGATGATCATGGATAACTATTTTGATAAACTGATTCCAATTAAAATGGATAATTCAGAAGAAATGGATAGATTCTTAGATACAAATAAACTACCAAAAGCTTCAACAAAAATATGTAAGAATTCTGAATAATCCTGTTAGTGAAACAAAAGAAGTAACTAAGACTCAGATGAACCCTCGTTGAACAAGACGCTCAAAGGCCGATACTGCTGAAACTGATATAATTGAAAGGGGAGCTATATTCCCAAAACCACTTCTTGAAAGCAGCCCTTACCACTTTACTATCCTTCTAAAAAAACAGAGTAAAGTTCAACACAAAAGAGAACTAGAGGCAAATCTCTTTTAATGAAAATGAAAATAAAAATCCTGAACAAGATACTAGCTAACAGAATGTGGCAAATCATTGACAAGATCATACACTGTGAACAAGTAAGGTTCATCCCAAGGATACGAAAATTTGTGTGGTATCACCTCACACAAAAATATAAAAGCAATGTACTAATTTTAAAGAGCAAGGACAAGCTGCCATAGTGACACACACCTATAGTCCCAGAATTCAGGAGCATGAAGCAAGAGGAGTGCCATAAATTCAAGGCCAACCTTAGTGACACAGTGAGTTCAACCCCAGCCAGCTTGAATTACAGATCAAGATCCTGTGTCAAAAACATAAACAAAAGGAAAATCAAAAACAAAATCAGAGGAAAAGTAAAAAATCACCCCGTAGTCTCAACAATGCAGAAAAAGCCTCTGAGAAATCCAACATTCAATCATCACAAAACTATGAAAAAATAGTTATAGATGGTATTTTTCTTTAATCTGTTAAGAGCCATCTATGATAAAACAATAGATAAAATCAAATTAAATAGAGAGAAGCTGAAATCTTTGTTTCTAAAATCTGAATTATATTTTATGATTGTCTATAATGAAAACAATTTATGTGTGAAATTGTTTTTATAATGTCCCTTTGGAATCCATGCATATCTAAAATATTTTATTTGATTCAATTATATTTGTATAATATTTACTCCTGGAAAATAAAAGACATTTTAAAATTTTTATTTAGCAAACCATGTCACTGTATGTAAATGATTACATTTTCAGTAACAGTATTTGTCACTTGTACTAGTTTATCACATACAATGTCACCATAAAATTTCACTTAGATTTATGAATTTCAAATTACTTGACAATATAATATTGGGGAGGGTGAGATCCTGCGCTCACCTGTGCTGGTTGGATCTCCACGGATCAAGCCCAGGCCAGCTCCGAGAGTGAGACCTCCTGCCGCGTACTTGGGACCATTTCTGCCAAGCTCTCAGGACTCTTTCTGCTGTGTTGTCTCTCCAAACCTCTAGCCCTCCCATCCAGGCCAAGCTCAAGCCCAGAGAGTGTAGGGGTGAGCTCCTGCACTCCCCTGTGCTGGTTGGATCTCCCCGGATCAACAACAGGCCAGGCCCATGAGTGAGACCTTCCATCGTGCTCTTGGGACCCTTTCCACTCGCTTTCTTGGGAACACTCCACTCCTGTACAGATGACAAAGAGAAGGAGCAAAATGCAATCTCAGGCCCCGAGCCAAACCAGAACAAAGTGCAGAGGACACTAACACAGAAGATATTGGGAAACACAGAGACGAATTGTCTAAAAATATAGCATCTGAACAAAAGAAACAACTGCAGAAAGGTATAGAGGAACTCAGATCAGAAATAATCTCTGAAATAAAAAAAAGAAATCCCTAAATTAATAGCATCTGAAGTACAGGATCAAATGCAGAAATATATGGAGGAAATCAGATCAGAAATATTCTCTGTAGTAAAATAATTCATAAGTGCTTCTCAAGAAGACACAGATTAAAAAATAGAGATTAGAAAAATTAAGGATTCCTTGAATGAGCAATACAGTAAAGAAATAGATCGCATGAAGCAGAGCCAAAGAGATATAGAGGAACTTAAAATCTCAATCATAAGCTGGCAAAATTGTTTGAGTGAAAGCGAAGACAGAGTTTCAGATCTTGAAGACGCCGTCACAGCTAGTAAAAAGGAAAGCAAAGACCTCTTAAAAATAACTAGGATGCAGAAAAAAATGATTGATCACCTGCAAGACAATACAGAGATGAAAAATGTGAGAATAATAGGCATCAATGAGAAAGAAGGAGTCAATACAAATGATATAAAATGAATACGGGCAAAAGTAATTTCAGAAAACTTCCCAAATATGAGGAAACAATCTGATATTCAGGTAATCAAAGAATACAGAATGCCAAGTAACTTCAACCCAATTAATAAACACACTGAAACATATAATAATCAAGATCCCAGAAATCCAGCATAATAACAATATAATGAAAGTTGCTAGAGAAAAGAAACAGATCACATTTAAAAGAAGAGCCATCAGAAAGAACAGACTTCTCTTCACAGACCATGAAGGCAAGAAGAGCGTGGATCAGAGTACTTTGAGTCCTCTATGAAAATGAATTCGAGACCAGACTACTATACCCTGCAAAATTCTCTTTCAAGTTTGAAGGAGAAGTGAAATACTTCCATGACATAGAACCACTAAAGAATTTCATGATGACAAAGCCAACCGTACACAGACTACTGAAAGATGTTCTAGAGAGGGATCAAAATGATCAGAACTCCATGAACGAGAACAGAAGAAACACACTAAATAGGGCAAACAATGGAACACAGAAGAAAATGGAAAAAGGAGTAAACAACAGCAGGTAAATAACATGTCAATCGTAAGACAATGCATTCAATTATAATCATCAATGTAAATAGACTCAATTCACTAATTAAAACAAACAGACTGGGGCAGTGGATTAGGAAACAAAATCCAAAAATCTTCTGTATACAAGAAACACACTTAACTATAAAGAAATTCATAGGCTGAAAGTCAAAGGATGGAAAACAATACTACTCACCTCAGCACCTCTGAAAAAAGCAGGAGTAGCAATCCTTTTCTCAGACAGCCTCAACCTCAAACCAAGAATGATCAAATTAAGTAAAGAAGGCCACTATATACTGGTTTGGGGAAAAATTCAAGAGGAAGAGGTAACACTCATAAATATTTATGAACCAAACATGGGAGCACCCAACTATATAAGGCAAATCTTAATGGAGATGAAAAATCTAATATCCAATACCACAATCTTAACAAGAGACCTTAACACCCCTTTATCCCAAAGAGACAGGTCAGGCAGACAAAAAAATTAGCAAAGAAGTAGCAGAACTGAACAAGGCCTTGAAACAAATGGACTTAGTGGACATATACAGTGTATTACATCAAAAACCAATGGAATACACATTTTTTTCAGCTGCACATGGGTGATTTTTTTAATAGACCACATACTGGTCCATAGGTCATGCTTAAGTAAATGCAAGAAAACAAAAAATTATTCCATGCATATTATCTGACCACAGTGTAATGAAAGTGGAAATAAATGACAAAATAAACCAGAAAAAAACCATACATGTATGGAAATTAAATAACATTCTATTCAGCAACCAAGGGTCACAGATGAAATTAAAGAAGAAATTCAACAATATCTACAATTCAATGAAAATTCAAGCACAACATATTGGAACTTATGGGATGCAATGAAAGCAGTTCTCAGAGGGAAATTTATAGCTGTGAACTCACACATTAGGAAGACAGAACGGGAACAAATAAACACCCTACTGTTGCAACTCCAGCATCTAGAAAAAGAAGAGCAAAGCAAACACAGAGCCCAAAGATGAAAAGTAATCCTAAAAAAATTAGAGCAGAAATTAATTCAATTGTAATGAAGAAAACAGTTCAAAGCATTAATGAATCAAAAAGCTGGTTCATTGAAAGATTAAATAAAACTGATAAGTACCTATCTAACATCATCAAAAAGAGGAAAGAGAAAGTTCAAATACAAGCAATAAGAAATGAAAAGGGTATAAGTGCCACACACCCAATAAAATTCAGAAGATTGTCAATAGCTACTTTGAAAACCTTTGCTCTCACAGAATAGAAGACATAGAAGACACAGAAAAAAATTGACAGATTCCTAGAAAGGTACAAATTACCAAAACTGAATCAAGAAGATTTAACAATTCTCAATAACCCAATAACTTCCAATGAAATATGAAATGAAATAAAAAACCTACCGACAAAGAAACGTCCAGGTCTGACTGGATTTACAGCTGAATTCTACAAGAAATTCATGGACAATATAATCCCTATACACTTCAAACTCTTCAATGAAATTTAAAAGGAAGCAATCCTCCAAAAATCATTCCTAGAGGCAAGTATTATACTGATACCAAAACCAGGGAATGATGCAACTAAAAAAGAGAACTACGGACAAATCTCCCTCATGAACATAGATTGAAAAATCCTCAATAAAATCCTAGCAAAGAGAGTGCAGCAAATCATCGAGAAGATTATACATCATGACCAGGTAGGATTCATCCCAGGGATGCAATAATGGTTCAGAAAACACAAATGTATAAATGTAATACACTATATCAATACATCGAAGTCTAAAAGCCACATGATCATCTTAATTCATGCAGAAAAGGCTTTTGACAAAGTCCAACACACATTCATGTTCAAAGTCATACAGGAAATTGGAGTAGATGGCCCCTACTTCAATATGATAAAAGCCATCTATGACAACCCAACACCTCACATAATTATAAATGGGGAAAAATTGAAATCTTTTACTGTCAGATCTGGTAAAAGACAAGGATGTCCTCTATCAACACTCCTATTCAATATATTTCTGGAATCACTAGCTATAGCCATTAGAAAAGAGAGAGAAATAAAAGGAATAAGAATAGGTAAAGAAGAAGTTAAAGTATCCTTATTTGCAAATGACATGATACTTTATTTGGAAGACCCAAAAGTGCAATGGAATACTACACTAATGTAAAGAAGGATAAATTTGAGATACATTTAGGTAAATGGATGCACCCAGAGACTATACTCTTGAGAAATAAATCTGAAATGCATATGTGAGAAACTAGAGAAAGTGTAAATAAGACCCAAATGTATAATAGATATTGTGAAATTGGAGGAAAATGTTGAAGTGAAAAGGAAAACCAAGAAGAAGAAAGGAGGAAAAGAAGGAAGGGACAAGAAAAACAAACAGAATAGAAGGAAAAATGGAAACAAATCTTCTATAATTAATGGGGGAAGAGGGGATGACAGGAGATAGAGGAATGGAAAAAGGAAACGTCAAGATATATCACATACAGATACAAATTCTGTATGATGAATGAAGTCATGGAAATCTGAAATGTAGCAATAAAATTAATTGAAATGAAATGAAATTCTAGCTTTGTAAGTCTTAATATATTATATAATAAAATTATTCATAAATGAAAAGTAGTAGTATTTTCTAGGGGTAGCTTTATACAGACAATAGAAATGATAGTCAATTTCAAGTTTGTAATACAGCTTTCATTAAATGTAGGCATGATGAGTATGCACAAATCGTAAGAAATATCATCATTTGAATTCAGATGATTTCTAGAATATGCTTAGATTTCTTAATAAATGAATGTATGCATTATTGAGAGCTGAGAGCATTCTTATCTAATTCATTCTTACCTTTAGTGCAGCTCATGTAATGCGAAGGAGCTACAAACATTAAACTATTAAAAGATTAAAACACATCTTGCTGATGAAGTCTACTTGCTGCAGTACACTTCTGGCATGGCTTTTTCTCCTCTGTATTTCCTTCAGAGTTCTAGGTTGCCCTTGGTCTTGATCCTGTCTGATTACTAAGCAGAAACTGTCTTCCACATTTGCTGTCAGATGTTGTTGCTATTTTTCCAGTGGTTCCATCCTGTGACCCTGACAAAGATGCATCATATACTGATCCCTTTGATTGCTGTACTGATTTCTATGATTGTTGCCATCTGCTGCATATATAAACAACATCAACAAGAAAACTACCAAAAAAAATTCCACAACTAATGAAATCAGGCAAAGCAAAAGTATTTCCAGTTATATGTCTTATTTACTGCATCTCACAGTCTGGAAACCAATTAAACATTTTAAACATCAAAGACTTTGGAAAAGTAGAAGTACATTTTAAATATGTTAAACTTTTGGGATATGACAACATATAATGTTGTTGTAATTAGCAGTGAGTTATATAAGAAAAGTTTTGTTTTCCTTTAGAGGAGATGCAAAAACAGCCTAAACATGACACAAATATTAACTAATAATATTTTTAATTAAAAATACTGTATACTCCAAGTTATCTACCATGTTGAATTACACAAAGCATCTATAATATGTAGACATTTTCAATTATTTTATTTAAAGTTAAAATTTTGAAATGGCACCACTATTGCACATGTAGAACAGCCTCGCAGCCTTGAATGGGTTGTAAGTGGAAGCACGAAGGCAATTTCCTGCTTTCTCTGTACTCTGCAATGGACTGCTCCCTCTTTTCAATGCCTGGAGCCAGCTGTCTATGGAATGAAACCTGTATAAGTTATGAACTGGAAAAAAAATCCACATTTTCTTCTTTAACTTACCAGAATTGAGTGTTTTGTTCTAGGAATGAAAAAGTGACTCTGGGAGACAATGAAAACACTTTCCTTAAGAAGAACATGGAGGGCTGGGGTGATGGCTCAATGGAATAAGCACTTCCCTGGCAAGTGCAAGGGCCTGAGTTCAATCTCCAGTTCTGCCAACAAAAAGAAGAACATGGAAGAGTGCAGGCCAGGCATGTGAGTGAGACTGCCTAGGTCCTGTGGATCCTGAACAGACCCAGAGCCCAGGCCTGGCATGTGAGTGAGAGGACCCACAGCCACTGGATCCTGAATAGATTCAGAGCACAGGCCTGGTATATGAATGAGACCATCTGGGGCCCAGTGGAATTTGACCAGAGTGCAGGCCCAGCGTGGAACCCTTCAGCAGAACTCCCTGCAGAGGCTAGAGGCAAGACCCACCCAGCTGACTTAGGAGCAGAACATCTTGCCAGAGTGACACAAAAGGTTCATCTCCAATGACTACAGCAGAAAAAATTGGAGCACAGCAGCCAGACCCCGGCTGGATCCAAGCAACACCCACCTGGAGGAATCTGAACTTTGTAGATCTGGACCTGGTGCTAAGGTAATAACTCTATCTAAGTTCTACACCAAAGCTCAGAAGACAGTGGTATACAAAATGACAAAGAGAAGGAACAAAATTCAGTCTCAGGCTCCAAGTCCACCCAGTACAAAAGCAGAAGACACTAGCATATAGGAAACTGGAAATCACATATCTGCTGTCTCTGAAATAATAGCATTGGAAGTAAAGAAACAACTGTACAAAGGTATAGAAGAAATCAGATCAGAAATTATTTCTGAACTAAAAAATGTAATGATAACTATCATCAAAGAAGTACTAAGTGCTTCTAAAGAATACACTGATTAAAAAATAGAGGAGAATATAAAAATGATGGAACCCCTGAATAAACAATTTAGGAAGGAAATAGAATGTATGAAACAGATTCAAAGTGATATACGGAAAATTAAAACTTCAATCACAAACTGTCAAAACCGTTTGCGTGAAAGTGAAAATAGACTTTCTGACCTGAAAGACACCATTGCAGCTAGTGAAAAAGTAAGACCTCTTAAAAACAACTGGGATGCAGGAAAAAATAATTCAATAAATGCAAGATGATGCAAAGATGAACAATGTGAGACTAATAGGCATCAATGAGAAGGAAGGAGTCAATACAAATGATATAAAAAGAGTATGGGCAAAAGTAATAGCAGAAAACTTCCCAAATATGGGGCAACAATCTGACATTACTGTAACCGAAGCATATAGAACTCCAAATAACATCAACCCAATTGAAATCACACCCAGACATATAATAATCAAGATTCCAGAAATTCAGCATAGGAACAGTAGACTAAAAGCCACTAAAGAAAAAAGGAGATCACATTTAAAGGAAAAGCTATCAGAATAACAGCAGATTTCTCTTCACAAACCATTAAGTCAAGAAGAGCATGAAGCAAAGTACTTCAAGTCTTGCAAGAAAATAAATTCCAACCCAGACTCATATAACCTGCAAAACTCTCTTTCAAGTATAATGGAGAAGTGAAATACTTCCATGACAAAGAATTAAAGAATTTCATGATGAGAGAGCCAAGCCTACACAGATTACTATATGATGCTCTAGAGAGGGAGCAAATTGATCACAGCCCCATGAATGAGAATGGAAAGAACCCACCAAATAGGGCAAGAAATTTAACATAGGAGAATAAGAGCTATACAATAGTAGTCTCTCAGTTATTCTTTTGTGTTCAGCAACAAAATATTTCCATCAGTACACTCTATAAATGGACTTGTCCTCCACTCTATGGGTCATGATTCCATATGAGTCTACAGGGTGGATTTCAAATAAATAGCTGTAGCTCAGTCCCACAAGTGGAGCCTGGCTACCAGTAACTGATGCGTATGATGGTTATGATGCTTGTCCACAACACACTAGAACTTTGTGCGATATCCTATCCTCAAACTGTTAGAAGTGCTGGTCATTTATTTGCCATTCCAGTATTTATCTTATGTTTTACTCTTATTACTTCTTTGCTATCATGAAAACTTTTTCTTAGTTCAACTGTTTTGAAACATTTAATTTTTAATTAATTAGTATTTAATTTTCTGAATATTGCTTAATCTTTATTTTTGTTCTAAGATTTATACTTTATCTTTGACTTACAATTTATTTAAAAGACAACGTATGATATCTTCTCCTAGTATTAGAAACTTTAAAAAGTATATTTCTATTTTCTGTTGACTTTATATTACTTCTTCCCTGTCTTTTATACACACATACTCATACATATATATGAAAAAAATACGTGTATAACCCAACATAATATTGGTACTGTTTCATAGAAATCTGCAACGACTTTTTAAAAAGGGTTCATCTAATATATTTTATATAGTCCTGCATAACTATCATATTGAGAGCTCTTTATTGTTCATCCAGGAGCATACTGCAACTTCTCTTGCCTTATGAATTATGCTCTTTGTTATTTCCTATATGCTACTTCTGGAGGTATTAAAATATTTCAAGTTTGTATAACTAGAAAATCTTACTTTTAGTTTTCAAAGGTATGCTTGCTCAGTATAAAATTCAGAGGACAGATCTTTTCTTTCAGTCCGTTAATTAGTCTAGTTCCTTACACACTTGGTCCTTTTTTTTCTTTCTAATGTAGAATTAGATACTATTTAATCTTGTTCTTCCCTAGTCAACATTTTTATGTACATGCATTAATGGTTATTTTCTTTACAATAAGTTTTGGACAATTTCATTTTTGTGTATCGTGGTATGATTTTAATTAAATTTCTTGTGCAAAAGTTTCATTTTTCTTGGAAATGCAGTATTATAAGTTGAACTAAATTCAGAAATTTTAAATCTTTAAATATTTATTGCCTACTCCTTTCTACTTTGAGAATTCTAATTATATGAATATAAGTTCCTTGGTTTTGACACTGAACTATTTTGAGTGATCTGTAAATTCTTTTTTCATTTTTATTTTATACAACTTTTATTGTTATATTCATTCATGTTTGTAAGTAATTTATTTTCAATTGGCAATCTATTAAAAATTAAAAGAAAGAAAAAAAAGGAAAAAAACTTGCACATGTAGATAAAGAGCTCTAAATATACCATAATGTTTGAGTAGTAGTCTGTGGAATTCATAGGTTTTATTTTCAAAGTTACCCTCCCATCAGTTTATTATAATATGCAATAATCATGATTGTTGTAAACTAACTTAATTGTTAGACCATTTTGGATGTAAATTTGATCCGTGCTCTAGTTTCCTTTTTTGATTATCTGTTTGAAACTAAGTTCTATTTTTGTTAATTAATAATTTTCTAAAAACTCTTCTAACTTAGTTTTCCTTAATTTGACAAAATTCTTTTTTAAGATTATTGTATCATTTCCTGGCAATTTCTTTAGCTTATAACATTTTAAATCTTTTGTTTTTCTTAATTCATCTAAAGTTTTGCTGGTTTTTCCAGGGAATCAGTATTAGATTTATTTTGTGATTTTTCTGTTTCCCAGTTTACTAATTTACATAATATCAACCACTACTCCCTATTTTCTTGTATTTATTTCGTTTTATTCTTCTACATCTCAGGTGATTATTTCATCTGTAATCATTTTTTCTCTTCTCCCACTGGCATCAACAGGTGTCAAACAGAACAAAAGATGCCAGTTTGATGAGATGATATCTCCTACTAATTGAATAATCTCAGGGCCCTTCATGAAGTAATTCTGCAATTACACAAAGTCCAACTGTTATATTCTAAATTCTCAAGTCCTGATTTTCACATGTCTACATAAACAAACAACACAACACCTGAACTACAGCTGTCACTGAACTGTCATTGTGTCTAATTCTTTTTTTTTTTTTTTTTTTTTTTTTTTTCTGTTTTAAAGAAGAAAAGAAGATCCTTAGACATTTTTTTTTTTTTTTTTTTTTTTTTTTACAGGGAATTCAGGAATCAAACTCAGACCTTGCACTTACGTTTTGATTGGACTGCCATTGCTAACCACATCCCTATCTCATGCATACTTACCCTACCTGTTTCCTAAAAGGAAAGCCTCCTAGATAAGCTGTCTTTATGGGCCCTTAAACCAACACTGGTCTGTATGTTTGTAGTATACTCATTGTCTGAGTGTACACTCATTGTGTCTCTCAAAATTTAATAGAAAATAATCACTGCTCGTCCTACCTACCTAGCCTTTGTAGAACTACTAGTTGTATTTTCAGTTCCTTTTTACCTTGATCAGCTTGCTTTGTAAATAAACTGAATTATTAGACCAAGTTTGGAGATAAATTTGATCAATCCTCTAGTTTCCTTTTTTTTTGATTATTTATGTTTCTATCTAGGTTCAAAATGGTATCACCCGTGAAATCTTTCAAAATCACTGGGGCATTTGCATCTCTGCCTTTCTTTCCAACCTATTTCTGCCAGAATTGCTGGTACCCTTTCATTTTCTGCACATTCTTAAATAAAAAAGATAACATCCAATTCAGACATTCATAGTTAGAGCTGTTATTCTCTTTACTATGTTGCTAAAAGTAATTTTGTACCTCCAAAATATCCACCTGGAGCATTGCATTCTAAATAGCTTCTGCTATCTTTGTAGGTCACTTACTCTCATAGGACTGGTCCAGCATTTTTTTTTTTTCTTTAGTACTAGGGATTGACCCCAGGCTTTTGCAGCAGCCCTTCTTAACATAGATTTCCAGCAATCTTTTAACACCAATGCTACAACTGTAGCCTGATTTTAAATGCAACTTTCACCACATTATTTCCTCATGTTCCTGCTTACCCAGTTCGTATTCCATTTCCTTCTGTAAAATGCCCTCATTATCCTCATTTTATTTATTGCTCACCTTGGACTTGACAATAAATGTTAAACAACAACAACAACAAAAAGAATCAGTGTTTGAGGTCTGCTGCTTATCTGCACTATTGCTGCAGAAGTTCTAAAATTGTGTTAGCTGATGTCATTTGAATGCTATGCTCATAAATCTCTAATGGGTGCTTAACACTGACCCTAAAGCCTTGATTTTTTTTTTAAAGTGTACTCTCTCTTTCTGCCCCTTCGATGACTCATTAGTATGCTTTCATTTATGATCTCCAGGCAACGTTCTATCAGCTCTTTGTTCTTATCTTAGAGTCTATTGAAGAAAGCCTCTTTTGGATGAAAATTGTCTCATTTTGCAGTACTCGGTCCATTAAAGACTGTCCTACCTCCTCATAGAAATACTTACATTTTTCCTTTTCAATTTACTTGTCATTTAATACTGTTTTTACTTTATTTCCTTTGTGTAATTGTTAAGCTGGAATACCACCACAATATTGCATGAAGGTGAAAGGAACTGATATTATTTTCTAACAATTTTTTCCTTGCAAATACTATTGAGACATTCACATCTCTGGAAGCATCTCTTTCCTTATTCTTTTGATTTCCTTCCTTCATAATTACCTTGCTCTCAGGTACCATTGTGTTTGCTTTATTTTGTCCAAATTTTGGAATCACAAAGATTATCTCCAAGATTTAAAAATGATTTTACCTTTAATTTTCCCTCACATTTGATCTCAGGGACCTTTTTGCTTTGATAACTTCCATTTCTATGGTATTTATCGCAAATTCATGTCTCTATAGCTAATTTCAAATATGAAACTCTCTAAAACTTTTACAAGATGTCTGAAAATTAATAACTAAAATGCAAGTTTACCACTGACACCATGAATAACATGTCAATTTCATCTTACTTAATAATTTATACTTCCATTTGATTGTGGGAAAAGTTAACATTCATTGGCTCCCAAACAATTTCTGATGTTTGTATGTCTATAATAAATTATTGATTTAAAAATATGTTATCCTTTCTGCCTTTTATTTCAATTTAGTTTTTAGTTTACTGATCTCCTGAAAAAACTTTTTAGCTATTTTTCTGTTATATCATTCCTTATGCAATCCATTTTCAACTTTGAATGATTTTTTTGGAGTAATAAAATAAGACTATGTCATTCACAATTATGAAAACTAAATAACATTCAGTGTAATTACGCATAAACTTGAATTTTTAAATAATATATTTTCTGCCTAATTTATGTTTCTTTATTTATTATTTTGTATTCATTTCATTTTGAAAGATATATATTACTGTGAATACATTGCAAAATCAGTAAAATGAACTCTTGCAGATTATTCCTCTAGATTCAGAAAATTGTTAAAATTTCCTATAGCCCTGCAAAGTTGCAAACTCCTGTAATCCCAGCACTCAGAAGGCCAGGACAAGAGGGCAGCCTTAAATACATCCTGGGCTACTTAGTGAGTTAAAGCCAGCCTGAAATACATAGCAAGACCTTGTCTCAAAAGAAAAATTAAATTAAGTTAAAAATAAAACAAAACAAAACAAAATTTTCCTATGTTTCCTTCAGTTTTTTCCCATTTTTTTCTGTTAGTAGACATACACATGCGTTTTCAGACACAACTGAAAAAGTTTTACAGATGATTTAATACAGTTCATCTGCTTCATCTCTAACTATATCTGAATGTATTTCCTAAGAACAAAATCATTGTCCCAAATAGTTATGATCATTATCAGAAACTTAATTTTAATTTACATTGATAAAAAAGCTTATCCTTGTACTTTATATCTGTCCATTTTCTATTACTGTAAAAAAATACCTCAGGTTAGGTATGTAAACATTTTACTTTGCTCACAGATTCAGAACACTGAAGACCAAACATCATCACACTGCTTTTATGACGACTCCCACAGCAAGTGGCACCATAATGAATCACGTGGGTAAAGGAAGAAAAATGTCAGGAGACATGAAGCCAGAGAATGGAGAATAAAACTTTATGACATCCTGCTGGCTCCACCTTTGAAAGAGCCATCCTTTAATGTTAGCATACTGGTGGATGGAGAGAAAACTTTCTCTCAGGCTTTCACAGAGAGGAAATTGGTCAAGCAATTGCTGTGACTCATCCATAAGGCTGACACTGACAAAGGATCTACAAAGTGCGGTACAGGGTTACAGGATAAATCCTGAGGGGACTTGACTGACCTTATCAGATGCACAAGTTACATTTCTTGTTATATAGGTCTTACTTTATCTTGATCTTAACCATCCAGCAGAAAAGTATAAAAACAAGGTATATAAAGTAAAGCCACATTAATATGCTGAGCTGTAAGAGGCTCTAGTCAACAACTTCTGCGGATAACCCACTACTATGGTGGACTGCTGGACTGTGTTGGATTTCTTGCTGAATTCAAGCACCTGTAGTATTTAGATGCCAATGGAATACCTATCTCTGACAGGACGAAACAAAAAAGGGGATACAAAGGAAGGACCATTTTGTATTTATATATACAGAATAGTTGTGATAGATACACAGCTACTTTCACTTAATTCAATGAGAAGAAAGAATTGTAGTAATACTGTTTGGACAGGATATCCTGTGTGCTTCTTGTACTATGGATAACCACTAAGAAGATAACAATGTGCAATGTATTAATTATTGAAAATGTCCTATTAGTCAACTTTTAAAAAATTAGCATACTGGCGAAGTGTGTCCTATTCCAGACACTCTTTAGGCACAAGCTACATTTTAAATCTTAGCATAGTATTGATATTCAAGCTTTAGTAATTATTCTATTAATATCCACACTGATCTCTGTACAAAACTGCAGATAATAATCTCTGTCCAGGGACTGGGGAGATGACTCGGCAGTATGGGTGCCTGCCTGGCAAGCATGCAGACCCCGTTTTGATATTGCATGCTGTGCAGGCTGTGTGCCACCACACACAGGGCTGCAATCCCATCGCTGGGGAGGCTGAGACAGGAGCATCACTATGAGTCTGAGCTGTGTCGGTGAGACCTTGTACCCCATAAATAAATAGATTTAAAAAAATAATAATCTCTGTCCAATTATGAGTATTCCTATTTTCTAGTGATTTAAAATATGGCAAAGTAAAATGTTAGCTTTTGAAATAGATTTTTGTTTACAACCCAAATAGTAGCTATTACTAATTGTTGTCCATTATGTTTATCTTGCATTTCACTCTTTGCCAACTACTTCCTCATGGCCTGGTGTGTCCAAATTAGAAATCATTAAGGATATGTCTCAGGATCTTGACCTTTACATTAAGCCACTCTGGTTTTTTCTGGGTTTTTTGTTTTTTTTTTGGTTTTTTTTTGCTTTGTTTTGTTTTTCTTTTTGCATTTCAGGGTAGGATAATTTCTTGAGAATTCTCTGATACCTTCTGTTACTTTTCCTGGACAATGTTTTTATAAAATAACTCATGATATAAATTGCATTTTAGGGGCTGGAGAGATGGCTCAGTGGTCTAAAGCACCTACTTAGAACAAGCTT
>NW_004524903.1:1257407-1260162 GCF_000260255.1 Octodon degus
AATATGTTTTTGAATTTTAAATTTTTGTTGGTTTTGTATTAGCTATTAAAAAGTGAGAATTTTCACATTTGGCTTCTGCTTTTTTGATAAAAACATTTAATGAATTACTTTCTATATAAACATCATGTCACTTGTGACAATAAATGTAATTAAATAGTCTACATCTTAAGATAGTAGAAAATATTTATTGTGCAATATAATGAGGAAACTTTCAAGATTTTTAAGCTTTCATTAAAATGTAATGACATAATTACATGCTCTTCTTATGAGTTAAGTAGCTTATTTAATTTTATTTATGATGTTACTACAGAATATTAATTTCATTTTACTTTTATAACAAGTTTTCAGTGCAAAATATATTCTTCTAAAATATTGGAAATTGCTTTCAACAATTATATACATTATATAGTATTTCACAAGTCCTACTAGATCGAAGTCTGGAGAAATTCTAGTTAAACCCAAAAGTTACTTGACAAGGCAACACTAGATCCAAAGTCAAGACATTTCACAAATTTTAGAAAAAGAAATGAGATGAACAATTGTTAGAAAGTGGTCAAAAACTATTATGCCTCATGTTATAGCAAAGTAAATGAGGCATCTCTTCTGTCACCTACCTCCAGGCAAAACTGTACCTAATCTATCAGAGAGATGAGTCTCTGCAATTCTTATAATCCTCCTGAGAAGAAGATAGCACAAGTTCCCTAACATCAGAAAACTATTGATCAAATTCTTAACTGAAACTGTCTGTTCTTACTATACATTTTAGTTGCATTTTTCATGCAATTCAAATAGGAATAAATGGAATTAATTCAATGAATTTTCTATTCTTAAGATATTTCTGAAGTAAAATTAATCTGGAGTTAGTAGGCTGAAAGTTACATTCTAAAATATTATATTTATAGAATAGAGTAAAGGATACTGTTAGTAAATGCAGAAAGTACATTTTTTGTTTCAATATAGAAGGATGTGAGAATGACAGGATTATAAAAGCTAGTATAAATGAATAATATATAATTTAGAATAAGTATGAAAATTATATCAAAATGGAAAAGACATTTGAGATAGTTTAAAGATTATCCTGGAATCAACGTTAATGTTGAGAGTCTGGGCTTGGTGGTACACATCTGTAATCCCAGCACTGCAGAGGCTGAAATCAGGAAGATCACTAAGAGTCCAAGCTTCATAGTGAGATCCTGTATCAAACACATAAAAAAAATCATGTTGAGGGGTATATTTGTATGTATTAGTTGCAATGTGCATGCTATTTAGCTGTTTGAAAACTCTGGAAGCTTTATATGATTATTTTACTTAGTTTCAAATTAACACTAGTATAAACAAACATCATTGATTACATAATATTTATTCAGCTTAATACTACCTATTTTTTCAATTTTATCATTAGGGAAATTGTGAACATATTCATGAGTCAATTACCTTGGTATTTATTTTTCACAATTTATGTTTTTGAACATTAAAATTTCCAATTATATCATAATTTACTTTGTGTTAAATACATTGCCACATGCACTAACATTACAGTATCACTTTAGATTTTTAAAAATCTTAAAAGAAAATCTACAAACACTGTGAATTTTTATAACTGATATAAAACGTATCAAATAAAGATATTTCCTGCTGCTCTTTTAGACACCAAGCTGTCTCAAATACTATTTTAATTATGCATTGTCAAATTATAAATAACTTCTGATTAACAAACCTCTCATTCCACCTCCTTCTATAAAATGAGCAATCAATAATTCTAATGACAATATTCATGGTGAAGTACATGGAAGGAGGCACTCAAGTTATATAATAGACCAATCTAAAAGAAATAATAAATGCATAATAGAAACTGATCCTTTTAAAAACCACATCCTTAGAGAAATTGTACATTGTGAACTATCAGCAACATTTTATATATTAGCCTACACCTATATATTATTTATATTATTTATAAATAAATTAAAAATCTACCTTGTTTAGTAAAATTGTTCATCCATATATTATTAACCATTTACATGACACATTTATTTAATTTGAAGTAGAACAAATATATATAAAGCATATATTTGAAGATAATTTATATATCTGACATTTTCTACAGAAGAAAGTATGCATTTTAATCATCTGGTTAGTCTTTTATTTATTTAATTAAAACTCTCAATATATATCCACTACATATAGTCATCTATAGAAATAAAGTGAGGATATTAATTGAAACCCTGTGTTCCTTGAGAATTTATAATTTCTGCTAATGTAAGTAAAGAGAAATATAAATTCTTTAAATTTCTGCAAAAACTGAGATCCTGAGAATCTTTATGAATATAAATGGGCATAGATACCAAGGAAAACAGCTTAAATGTTCTACAAATAAAATTATAATGTGATCTAACACTTCGCCTTGGAGTATATCCCCAATATAAATGAAATTGGTATTGCATTATTATATCCATACTTTCCTGACTATTGTACAATTATTCAAATAGCCAAGATTTGAAAACAATTTAACAATCCTCTCACAGGTAAATACTTTGAAAAGTAATGTGTGCATTGAAATGATAAACCTGGGTGGTGAGATAGCTCAGCATAATAGTGCCTGTTTCGGCGAGCACGAGCACCTGCCTCCAGGTCCCTGAGCTGGCCACCGAGACAGAGTGTGGAGGTGCACACCTGTAATCCCAGCACTGGGGAGGCTGAAAACAGAAGGATCATTATGAGTCCGAGATGCATAGTAAGACCCTGTATCAAATACATA
>NW_004524903.1:1260262-1262040 GCF_000260255.1 Octodon degus
AAGGGGTAGGTGAAATAAATGTTCCTAAAATGTGTTATAAATATGTTCCAAATGCTCACAATTTAGATGTCACTATGGTACATAAATTTATGCATACATTTATACCTGCATTTATCATTATGTACCACAAATATGTAGTAATAAAAATTCAAATATAAGAAATAAGTTAACTTGAAACATTTTATGTCTTTGTTTTTAGTGGTTTTTTGTTTTTGTTTTTGTTTTGTTTCTTTTGCTGAACCAGGGATTGAACTCAGGCCCTTGTGCTTGCCAGGAAAGCGCTTATTCCACTAAACCATCTCCTTGGCCCCTGGAAATATTTTATGTTTTAAATAATTTCATGGTCATTTTAAATTTTAAGGTATTATTACATCTCATTATTAATATAGTATTTATGGTATTAGTAAGGTAAATAGTCAATAAATATATACTTTTTTGCTTTTATTTCTTCCAAAATAATGCCACGAATGTAGTTTTACAGAAAATAAAAATATTTCTGAATAAGAAAAAACATACAGATATCTGTGTTTATATTAAAAAATTAAAGTTAATATCATCAATGCTGACTTGATTTTATATATATCATATCAATATATTCCATATGGGTATTACCAGGGATAATGGAAAAAACTGAAAAATATTAAAGTCTTTTCTGGACATCCTCCATAAACTGGTTCCAGAAATTTTGTTAAATACACAAATCTCAACAATCTTAGATAAAATGGTGTGGAATTTGCAGGTATCCTACAAATACCCTTGGTATACTTTAAACAATTTCCAGATTACTTATAATACCCAATAAAATGTAAGTGCTTTGGAATAGTTGCTACAGTGAAAATATTTTGTACACGTTAATGCAAAAGCGATTAAAAATTCTCCATATCTTTTATGGCATTTCCCTGAATCAATGGGTGTAGGGGACTATATTTATTTCAACCTATCAATGCATAAAACCAGTTGTTTATCAAGTAGCTACTGAAGGCTCCATATGAGAGAGGGGGAGAGAGAGAGAGAGAGAGAGAGAGAGAGAGAGAGAGAGAGAGAGAGAGAAGACAGAATTCTGTGAACAAAATGATGACTGTAACTATCTAACCTACATGCCCTCAACTATATGTGGGGCTTACTGATAACATATAAATATGCAACACAAAAATATTATTTTCATGTAGGTCATTGGAACTTAAACAGAACTTAATATAATCTGATAATGATTAACAAAACTCTGTACAAAAATTTTCTACTTCATTTGAAACATAAAAGTCCAAAGAGCATAGCCAAATGCTGGCACTTTCATGGAAGAGAGTTAAAAAAGAGAGAAAAAGAATGAAAGTAAAAGAGTTAAGAAAGAAAAGGAAGTAAATAAGGACTAAATTATTACACTATTAAAAACTTTTAAATATTTTGGTGTCAGAGAAAAGTTTTTAAAAAAAATATTGCTAATATTTTGTTATGCAAATTTATATATGAAATTGACAGAGAATATGGTTATCTCTTCTAGTGTGGGGAAGTCAATGCTAAAGGTGACAGCTAACTTAAATAATGATTTCTCATTTATATAATAAATTTTCTGTACTTTTATGATATTCCACATCATTGAAAAATTATCTAATAATGTATTGTTAAAGTATTTAAATGTAATTACAAGTAATTCGGGGCTGGAGAGATGGCTCGGTGGTCTGAAGCACCTACTTAGAACAAGCTTAGCAAAGCATCAGGGACTGTGGTTCGATCCCCCAGCACCACATGCCAGCCAGCCCCGCCCCCTGGTGGGCTGAGCT
>NW_004524903.1:1262140-1263820 GCF_000260255.1 Octodon degus
CTCTCTCTCTCTCTCTCTCTCTCTCTCTCTCTCTCTCTCATAAATAAATAAATAAAAAAATAAAAAATTTAACAAAAAAAAAACAAGTAATTCTACCTCAAAAATGTATAAAGTATAAAGACTGAATACTGCTTAGAACTGGAAACCTTATTCTCAAGATAAGCTGCCCTCCATGTAAACCACATGATTTTTAAACTTTTTTCAAATTATTTTTTTGTTCAGCGTATGCTACATAGCTCAGACTCATAATGATCCTCCTGTCTCAGCTCCCCAGTGCTGGGATTACAGGCATGGGCCATTACACCTGGTTTCAATGGCAGGTTCAGTGCAGTGTCAGGGATTGAACCCAGGAGGGGCTCAGACCACCAAGGTTTCTCCTTGGTCCATGATTTTTAAAATTTCTGTTAGGTCATAATAATATACAAAATAAAAGAATAGTTTCTAAGTAAACTAGTACAAATACTAATTTTGGAAAAACTAAAGTTTGTCAGCCAATGAGATATCATAACTTAGATTTTATTTTATTAGTTTTAAATTTTTAATCAGCATACGTACTATTTTATACCACCTAATATGATATTGAAGTTTCCAAAATTCTTTCTTTTTCTCTTTTGTAGTTCTTGTTAGAGACAGAGTTTCACTATGTAGTTCAGACTGCCCTTGAACTCGTTATATAGACCAAACAGCCCCCCAAGTGCTAGAATTACAGGCATGCATCACCACATCAGTTTTTAATTGCAAACATTTAGGCTTCCCAGTTCATCATCCTGAGAATAATGCTACATTTTGAAGTTCAAACTTCAGTACAGTGTAACTTTAATACAGTTAATTCACCTGTATTAATAAATGAATTAACATGTTTTAACCTCTGAATTCTTTTTCTTATGCAAAGTCTAGATATGTAAACCCATGATAATTTTAGTAGGAAAATATTCAAGTCCAATTAAAGATGACATAATCTTATACTTTTAAATTTAAATCCTAGAAAAAATAATTTAATCTCTAGTTGTGAAATTATCTGTATCTTAAAAGTCCGCATATATATTGCTAAAAGTAATTTGCTTAAGAATAGCATTACCACGACCTTCAGCACACCCAAATCTCTCTTGTCCCCAAATAAATATGGAATAGGGAAATAAGATTCTCAGTTTTTCACAAGTGCCTTCATTATTTCTGTTATTTGCTTATGATACCTAGAGGAATAACCCAAGGTTACCTTAAGAATATAGTTCCCAAATATGATGCACTGCTTAAGGTCACTATGAATGGTGTTTCTAAAATGATCTAGGTGGTATTTTAGTTCAAGCCATAAGTAATTTGTATCTTACATAATAAAACAACTGTTTCTTAATTCCTAAACTTATATCCCAGTTAGATGATGACAACCTAATGAATAATCCATACATTCATTGTACAACTTGAGTTGCCTAAAGTTCCACAATCCTGGGGCCAGTAAAATAGCTCAGCAGATTAAAGTGCCTGCTAGAAGGCACAGGAGGAGGGGTTCAATTCCCGGGCCTGCAATGCTGTCCCCATGCCTGGGGTGTGCTGAGACCGCAATTGAGACTGGGCATGGTGGCACAGGCCTGTAATCCCAGCTCTTGGGAGGCTGTAAACAGGTGGATCACTATGAGTCCGATATAGTAGTGAGACCCTAAACACCCTGTAGACCCATCCCTA
>NW_004524903.1:1263920-1274400 GCF_000260255.1 Octodon degus
ACCCTGTAGACCCATCCCTAAAATACAAATAAATAAATAAATAAATAAATAAATAAAATTCCATAATCCATGAGAATCAATGACTTCCATAACTGATGTGAATATGTAAAAATAAGAAGAGTAAAAACACCAAGGAATTTCTTTCTGTGCTAAGTGTAGAAGGAATTAACATTCCTTCTCCTTGCCTTGCACTGTGAAAGACTCAGTCACATGGCCATCTTACACTGCTTAGTTGTTGGAGAAAAGTGTCAGCATTGAGCCTGTATTAGTCACTTTCCAGTCACTGGAACGAAGTATCTGATATTCACAAGATAAATGAGGACGAGTTTATTTTTGTCTCAAGTTTTGCACTGGAAGTAGTTTACTGTGGCCCTGCTCTGAGGCAGAGGCAGCATATGGAGGCAAGATGCTCATTCCAGGACAGCAGGAAAGAGACACCGGAAGACCCGAGGAAACGCAGCTTTGGGATGCCCTTTGTGTGAGCCGTGGCATTCTCCCCCTCACCCACGAAAGGCACACGCCCCTCTCTTTGTGTAAAGAATATTATTCTATCTTCAGTAACTGCCAAACTTGTAACCATCCAAATTCTTAACAGTCTCTCCTAAGACTCAAAGAGATCTCTAAACTGTGAATCATTGTGAAAAATAAAAAAAGTTAAGTACTTGGAACACATAGTGATAAAAGGTGACCATTTCCATATCTAACTGGAGAAATGGAATGATAGAAATATATTCAATCAAATCAAGACCAAAATCTATCAGTAAAAACTAAATGTCCAAGTTCTATGCTCAGCACACAGGGCAAGACTGCCACCAAGAAATGAGCCCTCAAGGGCTTGCGAAATCGCTGCTTTTCTGTAGCTTTTCCCACCACAGCCCACATGGCCCCTGTCTTGAGCTGGCGCTGTTCAGTGCCTGCAGCTATGCCGGGCAGACAGTCCACACTATTGGCATATCAGGCTTCCTGTCCTTGGGCTTCACTCACACAGCTTCACTTCATTTACTCTGTGCCCATGGGCACATCGCTTGCCTTTCCAGGCCACCTTCTGAAATCTACATGGAAGCTTTCATGATGTCGTAAGAACTCTTCTATTATGCTTGTCAGTAAAATGAACACTATGTGGATAAACGAAGGTATGTGGAGAATTGAGATAGTACACAGCCCATGACTGATCTTGCTGATAGTACACAGCCCATGACTGATCTTGCTGGTGTTGTCCTCAAGTGTCTGGATTGCTACAGGTAACTTTCCTGGGATAGAAGCTCATAGGATCTTTTCTAAAATAAAGGTAATACTTTTGTACTTTTGAGCCTGTGGTACATGTGGTCTATCAAATCAAATTTCCTGTGGCCCTGATAAAAAGTACCTGGCTTTCTTTCAGTGGTTCTTGTTAGCAACCATACTCCCCTTAACTTCGACTTTGCAAATTTCTACAAACTTTTCAAATCATTAACCTTTATTTTTGTCTCGAAGTTATCGCTGTAGATGTGGTTAAAAGTTTCTACTGGTACTCATGCTATAGCCTATCTATTGCCTTGCCTTGAAATCTCCTCCTCTATATCAATTATTCTGCCACCCTTATTCTAAACCTATATAATGTCTAAACCTATGAAAAATATAAACAAACTTTTTGCCAGAATCTACCATAAGTGAAGTTAACAATTTAACTTTAGTGTATTCTTTTTTTTACAAACTCCTCCTTCCCTATCTGAAACCTCATGAGCCTGGCCTTTTCTGTCCACTTTTCATTCAGCATTCTGATTTTTGAGCTCTTAGCATAATTATACATCAAGCTCTAGCTAAAGAAAACTAGAGCTTCTCTTGCACTCTTCTCCAAAGTTTTCTAAACTTTTCCTGCAACCAAAATCCAAAGACATCTCAACCAGAGCCCTATTCCTCCCTGTATTAGCCACATTTCAGTCACTGGATGAAATACCTAATGCATGTAAATTAAAAATAGCTAATGTTTATTTTGGCTTATGTTTCTTAGAGCAGTCCATCCATGGTCAGCTTCAAATCAGAAACTGCACGAGGGAAGTGCACAGAAGAGCGAAATTGCTCATAGCAGCACGGAAGTAAGAGAGAAGCGAGGAGCTGAGGGTCAAATGGCACTGCCCAGATCTTCTCCAAAGTAACCCACCTCTTCTGACCAGGCCACAACTTCAATCAGGAGACATTTTCTTTAATCTAAATAGTAAAAGTATCTTGTAGACAAAGGAAATGGTCTTACTGTTAGTCAGGCAATATTTAAGAAATGTTTTTCCATCATTCTTCATTTCCAAACAACAAAAAATATATATACACACACATACACACACTCCTTTCTTCTTTATGAAATAGTAAAAACAGAGCTAAAAAGCCCTAATGTGCCATGCACTGCTTGACTAGTATGTCTGCATGAAGTCCTTCCTGTTGGTTTCATACGTGCTACGTGATTTCTAATGTTCTAACGCATAATCTTCAACATATAATCCATAGTACAACTGCCTTTTAAAAAGTAGAGTGTGCTATTATAAAACAACTATATAAATTTGTTTACATTCTGTCAAAATCTTTGATGCTACAATTCAGAACTGAATGTAGTTAAATAGCTGTGACAGAAATGGCATAGCCCAGAAAACTAAGCTACTATTCAGTCTTACTAGAAAATGATTTGTAGTTTCCAAAATACAATGGAACAGAAGAGATGGGATAACTATTTTGATCATTCTCACACAAATTTGTTAAAAAGCAAAGAGAAGAATAATCTACTGGGCACTGCTAGGTGTTTTTACAACCAGCTGTTTTCACAGTTAAAGTAGGATTTGTTTTAACATTTAATTTGTTATTTGTGAAGAAATCTTAGTCCATTTTTTCCTTTATTTTTATAGTGAATAAAAACGGTAAAAAACTTACAAACTATACATAATTTCACTAAACACATAATAAGAATTCCACAATGCTTATTATATTACATAATGTTGCCTTCAAATTAGTTGTTTAAATTACCAGTTATAAGCATGCAAAATTGGTGAAAATTAGAAATTAGAAAATTAGAAATTAAAAAGGAGAAGAAAAAAATAAGCTTGAATTGCTCCTTTCAATAGACCAGCCAAAATCAGCAGTACAATTCTCCAAATTTATCTTTTTCTCTTCCTTCTTTCATTCTTTTTTCCTTTTCCTCATCCCAGTTGCTTCTTCACATGGAACAGATTCTTTCCCTCTTGCAGTGCAATTTGGCAGGCATTTCTTTATTATGTCACTTGGCTATAACTGACAAAAATCAGAATTTGATGTCCTTGGGAGTTATATTTAATTTTTAATTGATATTTGTGAGCCATACATTTGTCTTAGTGTTGCATAAGGGAGGAAATAGTTATTGTGATGTTAACAAGTTATGTTGGGAATAATATTAGTCATTTCCATTGCCTTTCTTGTGATTTAAAAGAACTCTTAAAAAATCAGTGACTTTTACCATCAACAAAGGCTTATTTCTCGGTCACGTTGCATATTTGGCTGTGAGCTAGCAGCAGCTCTGGTATTGCTCTAAACTATAAGTAAGCTTCAGGTCAACTGCATTTTTTCACCACAGGTCCAGCCTATCAGAACAGTTTGTATTTGAGACAAGCTGTTTTCATGGCAAAACAATGAGATTTGATTGGAATGGTGAGAGACTTTTATAGTTTTTGCTTTGATGGCATAAATCATGTCCATTATATCCCACCTCCAAGGCAAGCCCAAAGCTGTTGAAGTAGGAAGTGTACACGGTAAAAGGGCAGTGACAGTCACTGGGCAATGCATTGGAATGTATGTGCTGACCATAGGATTATGAAGTTCATACGACAAACATTAGGAATCTCACTTCTTAAGCCTATAATTTGTATGCTACTAGTCATTTCTTAAGCAATGCATTTCTTACTAAAACAGCATTTTCCAAGTGTAACTTACTTGTTTGCTTAAGTATTGAAAACTACTACACCAAATTAAATAATCCACATTGAAGCCATTAGGTATTTTTTTGGGGGGGGGCGGTGGGAAGGTACCAGGGGTTGAACTCAGGGCCTTGTGCTTGTCAGGCAGGCACTTATGCAGCTGAGCTATCCTCCCCAACTCTGCTGTCCCCCCCCCCCACACACACACACACTTCTTTTTGTGACTGTCTCAGCCCTTACTGGGAGCAGGGCTGGCATGGCATGTGGTCCAGGGGAGTGAGCAACGGTCCTCACCCTTGCCTAAACAGGTGCTTTAGACAGTTGAGCTATCTCATTGGCTCCCATCTATGTTGGTCTTAAGAGGTCATTTTTAATTTACTCTTTGCTGAAAGCTGAGTCTTAACATTTTCCTTATTTATGTTTTGCTGGTACTATGGTCTTTCCTAACTCATTAAGGATTGTACTCTATTCCATTTTATTTGCCTGAAATAAGCCATTTCTTGTTTTAAATAATTTATTTTACTTAATAACTTCCTAAGCAATCTGATAACAACCCACACCCACTACACACAATCTGTTTTCTAGCCATTTTGCAGGAAGCTACAAGATCAAGAGACACATTATCTGCCTACAAGCTATCACAAGAAACAACTTTTTCAAATGTTTTAGCAATATGTAAGTAGGATCTTTTGTCTAATGGCAGTATTTTTGTCATTTGACTATTAATATGAGATTATATTTTATGTTTTTATGTGCTAGCAATCCACATGGCATTTCAAAGTATAATTTCTGCAGTTGATGCCACTTACTAAATGTGAAATTTATCCACTTTAGTTTCAGTGTTCAGAAAGTGTTAAATACACATTGTAGAAGTTCAGCTCATACCTCCAAGGTCACGTTGGGAAGCACCAATCAGATAACCAATGTTGGGAAAGCTAGGAAAACCATGCAAACTTTTTATGTTCTAGGAATTGCCACTTAACTCTCATGTTTCTATCTGCTAAACAGGTCTTGGGCAAGACCTACTTGAAAGGAAAAGTGGGAAGTATATTCTCTATCTATGCCTCAAACAGTGAAGCTCTTTGCCTGGTCCTGTATCAGCGGGTTGAGATTTTTCTCTCTAAACAACAAATATCTGTTGAATCTAATTTTTGACTTTGTCTTATTTTGGTTTGTTTTACCTCTGATTTTCAGCAGAATTACCTCATGAATGAATTGTAAAGATCAAGTTTAACTTCTACATTTAAACAACAAACATCCAGGTGAAAAGTAAGGCATATATATCCTGAGTTAGGCCTTTAGCAACATGAAACAAGGCAAAACAATATGCACACATATATAAAAAGAGTCTAAGCATATATTGAGTGAATTTATTTTTTCTTACAACTTGCAAGAAAGCAAGGTTTAATTAACATTTAAGAAACTTGTCATTCAACCTAAAATATCCAAAGATGGATATTGTGGTGCATACCTGTAATCCCAGCACTTGGGGGGTGAGGAAGGTGGATTGCTGAAATTTGGGTTGAGCCTGAGCTACAAAGTCAGTCCTAGCTATAAAGTGAGTTAGAGGTGAGCCTTGACTACATAGTGAGGCACTGTCTCAAAAAAACAAAACAAACAACAACAAAAGAAACTCACACGATTTTACAATCTCAATGTGAATTGAATTTTCCTTGAGTAAATAAAAAATAAATTAGAACTTTAGATAATTTAGAAATTCTTAAAATTACCAGTATAGTTTTATTTATAATATTAAATTTAGTAAGTAAATTAATAGAATATTTATGTTCCAGACAATATTTATATTAAGATAATGAAGGATATTGTTCCTTTTCAAGTAAGTAATCATTCAATTATCCTTGACAATCAAGACAAGACAAAATAAATCTGTGCTTGGAATATAGGTATAATATATATATATATATATATATATATATATATATATATATATATTAGGGATTATTAGCTAGTATGCTATGCTTATTTTACATGACAGGGAGTGGACAAAGTTAGTTTAGCTTAAAAATTCTTATGAAAAGTATTTGGGAATAAAACTGATTGAACATTTGTTACTTTATTCTTCTCAGTTTGTAGTATATGATTTTGCTATAAGTATTTTAAAAATTATATAAATCTAAAAATGTATATTTAAAATGGTTTGAGAAAACTAAAGAAAATACTATTTATTAATTATTATTAATATTATTATTATTCTAATGTAGAAACCCACTTTAGTACAGTTGTTGGAGCAATAAGCAGCTGTTGATCTGCATAAAAAGAAATAATAATTTTGCACTTAACTGGATGCCCTTTTAAGATTAAATGCATACCTAAAGACTTAAACATGAAATTGCATTGACAGTACCAAGGCTAGGTTTTAAACGGACATCAGAAATGTTTTTTATTGATTAAATTAAAATACTAATATAAGTAGTTAGCAATTCAATAATTTCAATAGTCACTTTGAGCTATAAAAAATGTGTAAACCATGGAAAGTGTAATGTATGACAGGCTGACCAAATAGCTCAGTGGATTAAAATGCCTACAAGCAGGCACAGGGGCCAGGGTTTCAATCGCTGGGCCTGCAGTGCCGATCTGCCCCTGAGAAGGCAATTGAGACTGGGCATGATGGCGCTCACCTGTAATCCCATCTCTTGTGAGGCTGTAAACAGGAGAATCACTACGAGTCCAATCTACACAGTGAGACCCTGTACACCCTGTAGACCCTTCTGTAAAATATTAAATAAATAAATAAATAATGTATGAAATGAGACAATAGTTGCATGACTTTATTTCTGGACTACTGGATACAGATCAATGGATCATTAAAATTAAAGAAAAAAGTTAAAGAAATTCATTAGCAAATTTCAACAACAGTGAAAGAGAGAAAAAGGAATGATTCAAAAATCCATGTGATAAAATTGAGTTATCCTGTATATGTAAAGGTACAGTTCTACAAGGAGACAAAAAATAATGGAATACAAAAATAATTATTTGATAAACTAAAAGCCATGTTACATAAAAGGGATGACTTATAAGCCATACTTCACTGAAATTAAAAATGTCTTCCTTGGAAACATGATCAGGAAAAAGAAAACAAGCCAACTGGAAAAAATTGATAAGGAGAGTGTATATGCCAAGATTTGCACTAGATTCCTGAACTTGAGGAATGTATTAAATTATATACTGTTTTTCTCCTATATATAAATGTCAAAGATTACATTTAATTTACAACAAGCATGGTAAGAGAGTAACAACTATAACATTCCATAGAGCTTAACAATACTATATAGGATTTATTGTTTCTTTGTTAATTTGAGAATGGTTATCTTTTTACTTAATACACAGCATGTCTTTGGCTTCTGTATTGTCAACCTCACTATTTTTATGTTGCGATATTTTTAAGAATTGGGGTTATTAAATCATAAATAAAGATTGTGGAAATACAGAAAATTTCATTTAATATTATTATGAAACATGTTACAAGTTTGAAATTATGAAACATGTTACAAGTTTGAAATTTGAAATGTTTAAAAATATGCTCATTATATAAACCAGTAGTTCTTCACCTATGTATTCAATCCAGAAAAACCATAATGGCTTTACATAAGTGTCTTGTGCAATATTATTTGCAACATGTTTTTTGTAATAGCTTCTATTTTGAAACAACTCAAAATCTTTTGAGTATACAATATAGCAAATAAGAAAAATTTTATAAGATGAATATATATGGAGACTCTCAAAATAATATTTTAATTGCTGGTAAATATTACTACTAGTATTTTATCATAGTAATAATATTTCAAGTCTTCTTAAATAGTAATTGTTAAATACTGTACTATTTGATTCTATTCATGTAAAGACAAAAAGCAGAAGAAAATAATTTATGACAATAGAAATAAAAGTAATGCTTCTTTTTAAGGAATTGAAATGTAGAATAAGCAAAATATTTTCTGTCATGAAGGACCATGAATTAATCTACACAGTTTGAATGAGATGATTCATACTTTATTCAAAATTCTTCACCTCTCTTCATCAGCTGTTTTAGTTTTACAGACTGTAAGAAAGTGCCTAAGATATTCAACTTTTAATGTACAAAGTTTCATTTTGACTCCCAGCTCTAGTGGGTTTTTCTTGGCTAATTTACCTGGAGATTTTTGACCTGTGTCAGCCTAGCTCAACATTAGGGCAAGAAACAGGGTCAGAGATGTGTGCCCCCTGCGGCAGCTGTGAAGCACAGGACAGAAAAGCACTGGGGCCTCTGTCTCTCTCAAGAGCAGAACCCCTGTGACCAAACTTCATCCCATTAAACTCTACCACTGGAAGGTTTCAACACCATCCAACAGCATCACAGGCTGATTACATAGTCCTTTACAAAGAGCCCAAACCATAATTCCTGTGAAGTTTACCATATATAAAAGTTTTCATTATTTTAAAGAGAAAAATAGGGGACTATCTGTATTAAAATCTCCACATAAATGGTACACTTATAATATTTATGTATTATACATACACTTACGTATGTATACATATGTATAAATATTATATACACATCTATTATGCCTGTGAAGGTATTGCATCATGAGGTCCCAGGAGCTGCGAATCTGTCATCTGCAACCCTGTGGCCTTGGAAGGCTCAGGGTATTGTTTAAAGACCTGAAAATCAGAGAGTTCTTGCTTCTAATCTAGGTTTGAAGGTCTGAGAACTACTAGCATTGAAGAGAACAAACTTATGTCTGCTTCATTAAGAGAGTAAATTTAATTTTGTTTCTCCCTTTTGCTCTATGCAAGCTCTCAACAGATTAGATACAGTCTACCCAGACTGTGACCAGTCATCTGTTTTCTTCAGTCCACCAATTCAAACGTTGAGTTCTTCCAGGAATATCTCACAGAAACATCCAGAAATAATAGGTAACCGGATTTGAGGGGTCACGTTGTGGCCTAGTCAGGTTTGCACATAAGATTAACCATGACAACATCTATTCCCATCAATGTATCCATTGATTAACTATCTGCTGACAATTCTATGCTTGAAGAGTAGGGGTTAACTATTAAAAGTAGTTTCCATGACTATAATAAAATAAAGCAATGATTTATTTAACTGATTTAGCATCACATTGTAAAATGTTGTAGATGTACACTTTTTCGCAGGTCAATACACATAAAATTATTTCTACTTATTTTCTTGAAAGTTCTAGAAATCCATTGGGTAGTTTTGCTTTTAATGTATGACTATGTATTGTTGTGAATGATAATAATTTATATGAGTGATAAATTACAAAAGAAGTCTTTAGCTAGATATGTTCTATGTTTCCGCTATCCAGGATCCATAATTTATGCCCTTCTTTACACTTTAGGATACCTCTCTAGAGTACATTAATGCTGGCCTCAAGGTCTTTTCTCAGCATTGTGGAACGACATTAGAAAGGGGCCATGTAAGTAACTGCACAAGATTGCAGACTTCTGGAAAAGTAGAAAAGGCTACAGTGAGATCTTTGTACAGGGTATTTATCCACTTTGGAGAAAAACCTGCTGGCTCTGAAGCCCAGGTGCCTGGAGAGGAAATATTTGACGGTTGCATCCCCTCTTGCCGAATTCCAGGACCTCTGATTTCCAGTGCAATTTTTGACCTTCCAGAATGGCACAATTTTAATTTAACTTGAGCCATTAAGTTTCTTATTAATTGATTATAAACTTATGTCAATTCAAAACTAATTTGATATATCAGATATGATATCTTTCAAATATGTTACTTATTTCAGTTAAAAATAATTTAGTGGGAAGGAATAAGTTAGTATGATCAAATAATACCTTTTGTTAACTATTTATATGTGTGATTGTAATTGTTTGCTTTACCAAAACAAAATATTACATAACCAAGAGTCAATCCTACAAAATGTAGAAGTCATAGAGAAATAAATACCAAAGTAATATTTCAAAATGAAATGCATACAAGAATGTATTAAAATGTAACATTTTAGATAAAATATTGCTTAAGCTATATACATATTGATACTGATATGAACATTGTAGAATACAATCATTTTTTTCTTCATAATTTAAGAATAATGAATAAGATGAAGTGTTAATAAATGTATTTTTTTCATTTAAACCATTATATATTTTGTATAACTTTTATCCATTGCTATGAGAAAAAAATACAAATTATAGATAAGATGATAGTATAATTAAATTATAATTTTTAAAATATTAAGTAGCTTTCAACTGGGTATTACCTACTCTTAAAAGGTCTTTATTGTTACACAGTTTACCAGTACATAATGCATTGCTATGATTTTCAGAAATGTTAAAGAAGCTACTTTTAAGGAAGCTAAAATAAAACTTAGTCAAGGATTGAGAACTAAATAAATTTGGCTCTTATTCCATAGCACTTTAAAGAGTATGGTTAAAAATTGTATTTATAATCAATGTTAACAATTTATTAGAAATTGCAAGCATATCCATTTTAGGTTGAAATCTTTGTTTTCATATGCTTATTCTTTAAATAAAACTATTCAGAATTTATCTTATTTATTGAAATATACTGTAAAAATATCATAGCACTGGTA
>NW_004524903.1:1274500-1278324 GCF_000260255.1 Octodon degus
TATTCAAAGAATAGTTCCATTGAAGACAAGAGAGAAAATGTCTACTTTAAAACATTAACATAATTACTTCACTTTCTTATTATCTACTCATTCATATTTTTAAAAATCATCTTTACAGGATTTAAATAATGGAGTTGTGTAGGTCATTTCCTGTGACAAGATCTGTGAACATCCATTATCAGTAGACACTGAAAAGATTAAAAATGTCATCTCAGGAAGTGTACATTGACAGAAAACTGCTGCTTTTGTGTCTAATTTTGTTTTGAGAAAGTATTTAATATCATACTGTCGATCATGTTAGTATTGAAGGTCTAAACATGGGAGATAATTTCAAGGCACTCAATGTCAATATTATGTCACCTAGCAATTACTACATATTGAAATAAAAATGAATGACATAAATTCTTTTGAAATAAATTCAATACAGACATTCATTTTAGTAGTAACTTTAACCAATATGCATTTTTCATAGCTTGTTGATTGTACAGCAGAACATAATTGTGATTTATGAAATAGAGTATGAAAATTACTTTTCAAGCTTCTTACCAAACAGCTGAACCTTATTTGAATGGTTCAAATATAATCTCATGTTGCTGAATATAGCTGTCTTTCATGTAAATGTAGATTCCATTAGATTTACAAATATTAAAATATAATTCATTAGTAATGACTATAAATATTGCTTTAGTAATTTCTATTCACTTTTCCTAGTGCTTAATCAAATTCAATGAGAAAATTTTAACATGCATGTTTATTTTATCTTACTGGGACAATAAAATGTATTCTGAAGCAAACTGAATGCCTAATTTTGCATATCTAATATCAAATGACGAACTTAAACAAAAAAGAGTGTATTAGAGTTTTACAAATGGTTTCTTTTCCCTAAATTTGGATCATTTTTACTTACTTTTAAAATTTTTATTTTTTAGCACCTATTTGAAGTATATAATGTTTAAATTCTTTTTGAGGAGCAAAAATGTGAACATAACACATCTTGATTCTTTTGTAATCCTCTTCCCTTCCCTATCCACCACGATTTCTATGTTTGTAAATCCCTGGTACCCATCTTTATTACTACATATAATATAATGAATAAATTACTATTACTAATTACTAATACATTTATCATCATTGATAATTACAACAATTTACAGTGTGATGCTAAATCAATTAAATAGATCATTGCTTTATTTTATTTTAATCATGGAAACAACTTTTAACCGTTAACCCCTACTCTTCAAGGATAGAATTACCAGCAGATAGTTTATTAATGCATACACTTTTTCACAGGTGAATACACATAAAATTATTTCTACTTATTTGCTTGAAAGCTGTAGAAATCCATTGGGTAGTTTTGCTTGTAATGTATGCCCATGTATTGTCATGAATGATAATAGTTTATACCAGTGACACACTACAAAGGAAAGTGATTACTACATCTTATTCTTATTATCATTGATAATTTAGTAATTTATCAATGATAATAAATTATCATTGTTTATATGATTACTACATATAAACAACTTAAAATTATGGTTGTTTAAAGTATTAAACTTTATACTACATATAAAGTTTCTTTTTCTGTGTATATTTAGTACATGTACAAAGTACAGTTTATTTCCCCTTCTACAAGCCTTTTTTCTCACTGGGTCTCCTGGGTCTATTTCCATTTGCGAAAGTTTTATCTCTGATTCTTTCTAGTAACCTTTATTTTGCTTTTGATTTTGTGTTGCTTTTCTAAAGAGATATCACATAACACATAAGCTTATCTGTCTGTTTTTTCCCATTAACATTTTACAATATTTCCCACAAGTACTCTCTCATTTTATGCAACCAAAAATAGCAATATCCCATTATGTATAGATACCAGATTTTTAAACCAATTTTTATTCAAATCTTTTCTTCTCCTCTCTGATGGTTATTCTTCTCAATTTTGAGTAATATGCACACTTTTTCGTTTAAAAAGTCATCCAATCTTCTTGTATACTCTGCATCAAAAATTGTTTCACTTCTATATCTTTGTAACATTTTGAATTTGATATATCTATATTTTGTACATTTCTTACATGTATAAACTGATATTAAATCCAAATATGATTTATGCTCAAAATTATGGTTGCTAAAAAGCTCAAGAATTGGGCTAGGCAAATAGCTCAGTGGATAAAGCACCTGCAAGCAGGTGCAGGGGCTGAGGGTTGATGCTCGGGCCTGCCATGCCTGCCCCATGCCTGGGGCACACGGAGATGACAATTGAGATGGAGCATGGTGGTGTGCACCTGTAAAATCCCAGCACTTGGGAGGCTGTAAACAGGAGAATCACTACGAGTTCAACCTAGTAGTGAGATCCTGAACACCCTTTAGACCCTTCTTTCAAATACAGGAAAAAAAAAGTTAGTAGGGCCTTGGACTGGCTCTTTACGGACTAGGCATGGTGGTGCATGCCTGTAATCCTAGCTCTAGTAAGGCTGTAAACAGGCAGATCACTAGGAATCTGATGCAGTAGTGAGACCCTGAACACCCTGTAGACCCTTCCCTAAAATACAAATTAATAAAAATTAAATAAAATAAAAATTCAATAATTTACTCTAAATTACTTCCATCCTTAAACAAACCAATAGTAATTCATTTAAAGCCCCTACAGAATAATTCTAAATTCTAGTAAATTCTTAATTAACTTTATTAGCTGTTTTTTACATGCAAATCACTTTTTCTTGATTTTTCATTTCACAAACAAACTCATTACATATACACACACTATCTAACACTGGAATACTGAGGAATGAGGCAACTGTAGAGTTATAAAAACACTAGCAGCAATATTTCTGATGCATTCAGGAGAGTCAAGAACTTTCATAAAGGTTGATTTCAATGCCTGAAGGGGAACAATATATCCAGAGATTCAGTGTGAGCCATGTTACTTAAAGGCTCACAGGTCAGTGTTAGGACTTTATGTTCTATTGTCCGACACACTCTAGAAAGCTTCAGGGATATTTGAGTTTGTCCTAATTATCAGGCACCTGGATAACCACGCAAAGAAATTGTCACTTGGATGCAATTCTCAAATATGGAAAAAAAGGCTGGAATAAATTGTCTCCTGGAGAAAAATGGTCTGAGGTATTACAAACAGGATCTCTGACTGGACTTCAAGATTAGAAGAGAATAATTTACTATGTGTCCAACTATTCAAAAACCACGCATCATAGAGTTTCCATAGTAAAGGTTTTATTCCAACTGTAAAGGTTTTATTCCATAAGTCCATTTTACACTTTGTTTTATGGTTTTGAAATGTCAAAAGGTTTTCCTTAAAAGTTTGTGAAAGCGCTCCTGGATTACAGACTCCAGAGGGAAAGTAAGTGATTAATCTTTGGAAGCCCAGCCGTTGAAATGCAGTTTCTTTATGTAAAGAATGCTTAGGAATGGAACAGAGGATGTGGTCAGATGATATGGTGATATATTATAGGTTACTGGTCCTGCCATAAATTCTCAGATGGCTGATATGAATCATTTGAGGAATTTGAAGCTGAAATTTGGACATCCATGATTTTTGGAGACTAATGTATTAAATTTAGCTATTACAATAGCATAAATCTGTAAACTTCTTCCTCTTCCTCTTCCTCTTCCTCTTCTTCTTCTCTTTCTTCTTCTTCTTCTTCTTCTTCTTCTTCTTCTTCTTCTTCTTCTTCTTCTTCTTCTTCTTCTTCTTCTTCTTCTTCTTCTCTTTCTTCTTCTTCTGTTTTTTAGGGAATTTTCAGTGTCTCACTAGTAGATCAGACTCAGTGGTTCTCCTGTTTACAGGCTCCCAAGTGCTGGGATTACAGGCATGT
>NW_004524903.1:1278424-1281360 GCF_000260255.1 Octodon degus
TCCTTCTCCTTCTCCTTCTCCTTCTCCTTCTCCTTCTCCTTCTCCTTCTCCTTCTCCTTCTCCTTCTCCTTCTCCTTCTCCTTCTCCTTCTCCTTCTCCTCCTCCTCCTCCTCCTCCTCCTCCTTCTCCTTCTCCTCCAACTCCTCCTCTTTCTTTCTTTCTTTCTTTCTTTCTTTCTTTCTTTCTTTCTTTCTTTCTTTCTTTCTTTCTTTCTTCTTTCTTCTTTTCAGCACTGTGGAGTAGATGTATGTACATAATTCAGTTAGTTTCTAGTTTTAAAAAAATCCCATCTCTTTCTTCTTTCCTCTAATTTCCTTTTATCTTTGCATTCTTGTTATCATTATAAATCTTAGCTTATGATGAAACTGCATAATGTTTATACTCATTGAGTTTATTAGCTTCCTGTACACGGCATATCTTAATTCTACTTATTTTCCTTTTCTCTCATCTTCTTAAAGTTAGAAAAGAGTTTCCTACCTTCATAAATGTTGAAACATTTATTAGTTTTTCTGTGAGCTTTGTCATTTATTATATGATTTCTTATATATGGCTATTCTTTCCAGTCTCTCAGTGTTATTTTAATTTGCATTTCCTTAAGGGGCAGAGATGTTGAATAATTTTAGTGTATTTAGTAGACATTTTGACAAGTGATTGGTACTAGGATTTTAAATTAAAATGTACTCTAAAAGTTTAATGTGTTTGGAGGTGATGCTTTTGCCAAGTGATTGTTTTCTTGGGGAGTTAAAATCATCAGTGGATTAATCTACTGATGAGTCTTAGCTGAATGTTGGATGAGGAGGTAAATCCTGTTGGAGTGTTGCAGCAAAATTCAGTGATATAAACATTCATGAGAGACCAAAAATGGGAACAAACAAGGTTGTTATTGCCAGCATGATGACAATCAGAAATGTTGACCAACAGAGAATCTTGTAGTCCACCTGTATACATTTATAAGTCATCAGGGTAACCACATTAACTCATTTTGGAACTTTACAAAAATGTTACAAGATTTACATCTCCCTGGGGTTTGTCAATATGGTTTAATTTGAGCTTACCTGCAATTTGTTTTAACTGCTTCTCTTTTGAGAGTTTTATGGTTAACTAAGAAGGAAGAGGGTGAGGACTGAATTTAAGTAAAGTTTAATGACTTCTAAAACGGAGTTGAAAAGAAAATGGAGTCTTTTTGCTGCATCAGTAGGAGCTGGATTGCTCAGGACATGCCTTCAGGGGTTAGGTCTCTCGCTTTGGCTTCTGTCTTTCCACACCTGTCTTTGTGGATCTCTGTCTGTGTGTCTGTCTGTGTGTCTGTGTGTCTGTCTGTCTCTGTCTCTGTCTCTGTCTCTGTCTCTGTCTCTGTCTCTGTCTGTCTGTCTCTCTGTATCTGTCTGTCTGTCTGTCTGTCTGTCTGTCTCTCTCTCTCTCTCTCTCTCTGCTTATTGGCTGTCATATGTTGATATTTTGAGCAGATTTCTTTCTGCCAGTCTCTTCTGCCAGGTTGTTTCTGTCTTGAGGCACACAGTTTATAAATAGAAGTCTCCGAAAGCCAAATAAAAACTCTCCTCATTAGGCTGTTGGGGGAGATTTCTGTCCCACTAATGATAAGTGAATGGTGTGTTCCTTCTAACACAGATTCTCCTTAACATACTGATCTCTTTCATCAATTCTTTTTGTTTCTATGTTGGGCATTCATTGTTTCCATCAAAACCTTATATTAATAAAACAAATGTCAAAAGTTTAATGAAATCTTTTTGTATTTGATGCTATACAATAAAATATATAAGTAAAATTATTATATATGCCATAAAGTCTAATTAGTAGTTATCTGAAAGAGATGTAAAATATTGTGATGTTACTTTCTCTTAGGTACATTAGAAGTGTTTGCATTATATAAAACAACAGAAGAACTTCAGTAAATTATAAAAATTATGGTTTTATTTAATAAATTGAAATATATTTTCTGTGCTGTGCTGGCCCTGCCCCCAGGGCACACTGAGAAAGCGATTGAGACTGGCCGTGGTGGTTCCCACCTGTAATCCCAGCACTTGGGAGGCTGTAAACAGGCAGATCACTGAGTCTGATCTAGTAGTGAGACACTGAACACCATGTAGACTCTTCCCTAAAATACAGAATAAAATAAAATAAATAAAATGCATTTTCTGAAAGTTGAAGTGAAAGACTCAGTAAACAGCTTTGTTTAAATTCTTGTCTTTACACAATCCGAAAATGCAGGCATTAAATGCATCTAGGGCTGAGTCACATCTAGAAATGTTTCTATTTAAGTGCTTGTCTGAAATAGGTACACATGTACTAGTCTAGTCCATGTCTTATGTCAGTTTTGTTATGTAGTGTTTTCAATGAATTCTTGCCATTTCACTTACTTTGTGTAAGAATGTGTGTAGTCCTTTTTATATTTTTCATATGTTCTATAATAAACTTTTGTGGCTGGGGAGATGGCTCAGTAGACTAAGTACTTGCCTGGTAAGTGCAAGGGCCTGAGTTCAATCCCTAGTTCCACAAAAAGAAAAAAAAAAGAAAAGAAAAAAAAAAGAAACTCCCTCTGGAACACCCATAATAAACTTTCCTTTTAATATCAGTGATGGCTGTTTTTGCTTTAATCAGATTTTGTTAGGTTCACAAATGTAGGTACATGTTCTTCTAACACAGCCGTCTTATATTCCTTGAAACTCAGTAAGTTGGAGGCATTTTTTTTTACTATTTTATTAATTTCAGCTATAAATATGAGTCTTGTAGCTATGGTTCATTCTTATACTTTAATTATGTATTGTGCATTCAGATAGCCTTTTTTTTTTTTTTTTTTTGGTTCCTCGAATGCCTTCAGGACACTTTTGGCCAGCAGGAGAGTTGTGAGGTTCAAACTCCAGCAACCTGAGGCTGACAGCTTTGTGGAAGCAGCCACTTAAAGGACTGAGCTAGGG
>NW_004524903.1:1282964-1285358 GCF_000260255.1 Octodon degus
AAATTCTTTTTTTTTTTTCTTTTTTTAATTATTTATTTATTTATTTATATGTGTGTGGCCAGCTCAGCCCACCAGGGGGCGAGGCTGTCTGGCATGTGGTGCTGGGGGATTGAACCGCGGTCCCTGTGTTTTGCTTAGCTTAGCTTGTTCTAAGTAGGTGCTTTAGACCACTGAGCCATCTCACCAGCCCCAATCCATTTTCACTTTACCTTAGTGCATGGTGATAGACCTGGGTCAAGTTTTATTTTTCAGGATGTAGAGAGACAATTTTTCCAGCACAATTTGTTAAAGAAGCTATCTATCTTCCAGTGAGTATGTTTGGCCCCTTTTTCAAAGATAAGTTGCCTGAGTGTGTTCCTAGGGGCTTCAGCATGTTCTCTTCTACTCCATTGATCCTCAGGTCTATTTCATTGCCAGTACCATGCTAATTTTATCACAGTAGCCTTGTAGTATTATTTTAAGTCAGGATTTGTAATGCCTCCTGCCTTGTCTTTATTGTCCAGGATTGCCTTTGCTATTCTAGGTCTTTTCTGGTTCCAAATAAATTTTAGGAATGTTTTCTCTAGCTCTGTGAGGTATGTTGTTGGTAGTTTGATAGGGATGTCATTAAATCTGTGCAGTAATTTTGGGAGTATGGCCATCTTCACAATAGTGGTTCTTCCTATTCAGGAGCATGGAATATCTTTCCATTTCCTGAAATTCTCCATGATCACGTTTTTAAGAATTCTGTAATTTTCCTAGAAAAAAAATCTTTGACTTCTGTAGTGAGATGAATTCCAAGGTATTTCATTTTCCTCGGTGCTATTGTAAAAGGTATTGTTTCCATAATTTCCTTCTCAGTGTGTTTGTTATATGTGTAGAGGAATGCTATTCACTTTTAGGTATTGACTTTGTATCTTGCAATGATGCCGAATTTCTGTATTAATTCTAGTAGCTTCTTGGTGGAATTTTTGGGTCTTCCAAGTAAAGTATTATGTCATCTGCAAATAAAGATAATTTAACTTCTTCTTTCCCTATTCTTATTCCTTTTATTTCTTTCTCTAGTCTAATTGCTCAAGCTAATGATTTCAGAACTATATTGAATTGGAGTGTTGATAGAGGACGTCCTTGTCTTATACCAGATCTAAGAGTAAAAGATTTCAGTGTTTCCCCATTTAGAATTATGTTAGCCATTGGGTTTTCAAAAATGGCTTTTACCAGATTGAAGTAGAGGCCATCTATTACATTTTCTGTAGGACTTTGAAGATGAATGAGTGTTGGACTTTGTCAAAAACCTTTTCTGCATCATTTGAGATGATCACGTGGTTTTTAGTTTTCACTCTGTTGATATAGTATATTACATTTATAGATTTTCTAATATTGAACAATCCTTGCATCCCTGGGATGAATCCTACCTTGTCATGGTGTATGATCTTTTTGATGATTTGCTGTATTCTGTTTGCTAGGATTTTATTTATGATTTTTGCACTATATTCATGAAGGAGATTGGCCTGTAGTTCTCTTTCTTAGTTGTGGCTTTTCCTCATTTTGATATCAGTATAATACTTGCTTCCAGGAATGATTTTGGGAGGATTGCTTCCTTTTCAATTTCATGGAAGAGTTTGAGGAGTATAGGGACTACATCTGCTGTAAATGTCTTGTAGAATTCAGATGTGAATCCATTAGGACTTGGACTTTTTTGTCATTAGGTGTTGTATTACATCTCATATTTCATTGGCTGTTATTGGAGCATTAAGAGTGGTTATTTCTTGTCGATTGAGTTTTGGTAATTTGTACATTTCTAGGAATGTGGCCAATTTATGTGTCTTCTATTCTGTGAGAGTAAAGATTCTCAAAGTAGCTATGGATAATCTTCTGTGTTTCCACTGGGTCTGTGGTAATTACATACTTTTCATTCCTTACTGTTTGTATTTGAATTTTTTCTTTGCTCTCTTTAATTAGGTTAGCTAGGGGCCCATCTATTTTATATAATCATTCAATTAACCAGCTTTTTGTTTCCCTGATTCTTTGAACTTTTTTCTTCATCTCCATTGAATTAATTTCTTCTCTAATCTTTATGATTTCATCCCGTCTTTGTGCTATGTGTTTGGTTTGCTCTTTCCTTTCTAGTTGCTGAAGTTGCAGCATTAGATTATTTATGTTTTTCAATTCTGTTTTCCTAATGTGAGAGTTCACATCTATGAATTTTCCTCTGAGAACTGCTTTGATCTTATCCCATAAATTCCGATAAGTGGTGCTTGAATTTTCATAGTATTTTAGATATTTTTGAACTTCTTGTTAAATTTCTTCTGTGACCCAAGTGTTGCTGAGTAGGATGCCATTTAATTTCCATGTATTTAAGGTTTTCTCTGATTTCTTTTGTCATTGATTTCCAGTTTCATTGCACTGTGGTCA
>NW_004524903.1:1285458-1291804 GCF_000260255.1 Octodon degus
AGCAGGAGAGTTGTGAGGTTCAAACTCCAGCAACCTGAGGCTGACAGCTTTGTGGAAGCAGCCACTTAAAGGACTGAGCTAGGGCCAGGCCCCCCTCAGATAGCCTTCTAATCAAGCAGACATATATAGGAAGTTCTCTACACAACATACCTATACTATTGTTCAGATTGCCTTGTTCTATTTCTGTTGGTTCTTGCTAGACTTTGCCTAACCTGCCTAGCTAACTGATCTTCCTGGTGATTACCCACTAAGAAGAATTATGTTACCAGAAATGATGCAAAATATGTAAGTTTTGAGTTCCAATCCCAAAAAGGAAATCTTTCAGGCAAGAAGGCTTCTGGTTTTCACAACTTTTTAACCATGTTAGAACTACTCTGCTGAATGAGCTGATGGTTGAGGCTCCAGAGCCCATGCTACACAGTCACGCAATCCCATTGTTCTTGTTCAAGGCTCAGTTGTTTCTCAAAATTTTTGTTTTTCTCAGTGTGCTAAATTTTTTGGTTGATTGCCAAAATCCTGAAAATGTTTTCCAGTTCAAATTACTTTTCAGGTGAAAGGATTTGTTCAACTCCTCTACTGCAAAGAACTCACTTTTTAAATGATAAGTTACAGCAATGTATCAACATGTAATGGAAAACAAAGACAAAGCAAAACACCAAGGAAGCACAGATAACCATAAACTTAGGCATCCTAACGCTGAGGAGAATTACTGTGAAATAAGTTGCATTTTTATAAGTCATATGAGATTTTGATTTAAACATTACATTTAAGTCTTAAAGGAATATCCCAGAGGCCTAGCTATTTGCTTAATATACATAGATATTTTTACTATATATTGCATATACTTACTGACACTGGGTTACTTAGTATCTCCTAAAAGTTATAGTATTTACACCTGCATTTACATGACAATACAATTTTTTATAACCTCAAGGATTAAAAGAAAAACTAAATGTTATTCTTAATGACTTTAAATCTCCATAAAATACCTAATAATACCTTAGAGTGACAGTTATTTTATATTGGCTTGTTTAAAATATTTTATGACTCTCTAAACTTCTATTCAAACTTGGAAATTAACTATTTACATTAAGTTATATTTTAGAACAAGATTAAAAGAAATTGTACCAGTAAATAATCATACTAATAGAATGAATAACCAACATGTTATCCTTGGACACAATAGCATGTGAGCTTTTGAGAAAACAAAAAAAACCCCTAAAGAATCTATTTTTTTACTTTAATAATTTTATCAACAAACATTAATTTATTTTAGTAAAGGAATATATATTTCTTCTTCATAGCTCTTACACATTAAATGGTAAATTATGAAAATTTATACAAATATACATACACTCATGTGCATACAATCATGTACATACTTTATTTAAAACTCTGTCTACTTCAAATTCCAAATGACATCATTATAAAAATAAAAGTATTGTGAGGATAAATTATTTAATTATAGGTGGTGAAAATGTTTCCTATGGAAAATTGTTCACAACAAAGTAGTAGAGAAGTTTTTCTGGTTGGTTAATTCCCAGAGTAGTACCATTTTGCTAGTGAGCAGGAAAAATGACAAAGCGAAAGATGAAAGTATTTGGATAACAGTGTAAATAGACTGACACTAGTTCCCACTTCATAACTGAATAAGAAAGAGACATAAAAGCAGAGATTCCTGGAATATTTGATTTCTTGAATCAAAAGAAACATACATTAAGCTGATCTATGAACAATCCAAAATTATACATTTCCTATAGTTTGTTTCATTGTAATTAATCTAGCATTCACTAACCATCTATAATTCATATATTATGTACTTGATACGTTCCTCTGTGTTGCACATAGATAAAATCATCATAATCATGTAAGCTCTTTTTAGGTTACTCACTGTCTTAGTTACTTTCTCTTGTCTAGGACAAAATACCTGACACTTAAAGTGAAAGTACAAAAAGTTTATTTAGCTCTGAGTTTGTAGAAGTTTCAGTCCTTCATCAGCTGACTCCAATGCAGAGTGTTGTCACAGAAGAAATAGTCCACAGGAATCCAAGCAAAATGCAGTGAGCAGTGACTAGTGAAGCCAGCCTCCTCTTCTCTTCTATCCCATCCAGGCTATAAGTTGTGGGAATGGTGCCACCCACACCATAGGTCGGCCCTTCTATTATCCACACTCACAGCTATACTAAGCCAATCATCAGACTGATTTTGTACCACTCACCCTTAATTTCAGTATAACACATCTAGATCCAGCCTGCTCCAAAAACCCAGGTTATGAGCATATTAGGCTTTGAGGACACAGCTAGGTCAAGCATAATATTCACCAAGCAAGATTTGCACACTGTCTTAAGTATGCTTCTAGTATTGCTTCTTTTATATTTTTATTTGTTTTACGTGTTTATTTTTCTTCTCACTTTCCCCATTCAATTAAAATTTAGTGTGATGTGATTGTTTTTCACAGTCCATTTTAAACTGTGATTCAATTATCCATCAGTATTTGAGAAATTAATGTGACAAATCAATTTTAAAATGCAATCTAAAAACATACAATATATTAAATTAAGTTTTTGTAAATTGAAAGTTCTTAAAGCAATGGTGAAATGTATTGAGTAGCCAATCAGAGCCTGAGTAAGAAATGATCCAAGCTTTTAAAACTCTGTTGTCTTAGTTACATTTTTCTCATTGCTGGAACAAAATACTCTACTTCCAAGTTAAGGAAGGCAAGCTTTATTTCGCTCACAGTTTCTGGACATTTCAGTCCACACTTGGCTGGCTTCGAGTGTGGCACATGTGGCACATGGCAGAGAGCAGCAGCAGGACAGAAACCAGCAAAACAGCAAGAGCGAAAAGGGAAGGGCAGTGGCAGTGATGGTAGAAACACAGGCCGAGCACAAGCCTCTCTCTCTCTCTCACTGAACTTGCATTCAGGCTGTCTTCCCAGGCTAGGCATAGAATTTACACCCAGCGTTCCAGCAGTCCTTGCACCCATAATCCCAACATTGGGTCATGAGTTAACCATGAAGTTTGGTGACTACATGAGGTTTTGGGGGACACCTAGAGACAAACCATAACACTGTTTATTCTTTTTCATATAAAATAACCCATATAATGTATATTGCAGGATGATCAAAAGTTAGAAATACATAATTTCCAACAAGATGTGTGTGATCTTAACTCAGCAGGTGACTGTCTATTCAAATTAACCACAATGAATAGACATGAGTATGAGACCAGGATTCTCAGGAATCCAGAGAAAAACCACGACAGCTTCAGTTGTTTATTTTTTGGTTCAATGTCAAGTACAAATGTAGGGCTTTAACCCATACAAGCACTGTCTTTATTCTTATTTTTATGTCTTATTTATTTTCTTTGAAAATATGTAACTTTTTAATATTTTACTCTTTATATAATAATCTCAGATAAAAGAAAAGTTTGATTTCTAAAGCTTAACTTAAATATAGATCTCTAGTATTTTTAAAATCATCTATCTATCTATCTATCTATCTATCTATCTATCTATCTATCTACCTATCTATTTATTTATTTGCTATATGGTCTCACTATGCAGTGCAGACTCCTAGAGGTCCTCCTGTCTCAGCCTTTCTAGTGCTGGCATTATAGGTGTGTGCCACCATGCCTGGCTTTAGTAGCAGGAACTGTGTGCCAGGGTTTCCAGGGCTGACACAACATGCAGTACCAGGTATTGAACCTGGGTCCTTGTGCTTGCCAGGACGGACTTAGACCATCAAGCTATCTCTCCAGCTGTCTTGTATTTTTTTTAATAAATAAAGTGATAGAAAATTTTATGTATTGTCATGTAAATTTATTTAGGCTACCTTCAAAATGTAGTTTTCTTTTGGTTGACCTTCGTAAGCTCAGTACTTGTATGGAGATTTAGGTAGTTTGAGCACAATATTTTATAAAATAGTGCCTTTATCATGGTTTTGCTTAGATTAAATTGAGAAGTCCTCAAAAATATTTTCATTGAAAAATATGAGTTAATCTGACCTACTTCCAACAGTACATATGTCCTCTTATATGAAGTAAAGTCAGCAGACAGATTCACTCTCTTCCAGAAATGTATGGCTTAGCTGCTAGAAAGAACTATGGTGTGTCAGGGTGATGGGGGACATGAGAGCCTGGTGTTTTGTTGCACATGTGTCTCAGTTCTACCACTCCATCTGTGTAACTCTCCTCTTCTCTTCTTCAGTCATAGACCTCTCTATCTGATAAATGCCTCACAGCTCAAACTCTTTCTCACAAGAGTATATGTGGAAAATGTACCCGAAATCTGAATAATGTGGGTGATTTTATCTGTTGAAAGGACCCTTTTATGAGAAGTAAATCTACTCCTGCAGCTTTATGTCTGTTCCTCATGGTAAAATAATCTTTACGGCCTCTGTGCTGTATGCTGTACACTCTGTAATATATTTCTAGAGGAAATAGTTACTCTCAAAGTATAAGCCCGATGTTTAGATAAAAGAGCTACTTGAGTTCCCAAAAAAGAGTACATGCACAGCGCAGGATTTAAGCTGTAGCTTTGCACTCTTCAGTCCCTGAGACACAAAGCTCAACACTCATAATGTAAGAGTTTCCATTTGGGTTATAACTTTAGGGGACTCAGTCACATTTGATTGGCTCCAAGATAGTGCTGTCAGAGTAGAAGGATGTATCAGAGAAAAAAATATTTACTTCATGCCATCTGGGAGGCAAAGCAGGGGAAGAGAACAGATAAAAATGAATAGGAAAACTCATAGGATACCTGAGTTCATGGAGCTACAAACCTTCCAGAACTTTAGTTTACTAATCCTCTAGTGCACTCCCCAAAACTTGACCTTAACAAAGTTAATAACAAATGCATCCTTCAAAAATGATCTTATTTGTGGTAGGATAGCTTTCTATAACCTCTGAACACCTTTCTATTGTATACTATGTGAAAGAGTTCCATAAACAAGTATGCTCTGGATGTAGAAAGCATATATTCCTTATCTACAGCATATGGAATTGTGTTCTTAGGCCATATGATTAAAATTATCTCCCTTACAATCTTTGTCTGTTATAGCAAATTATTATCCAATATATTAATAATCATATTTACACATAGACATGATATTTATTTTCCTAAGTATATACTTTTTTACCCAAAAAATCATAATTTTCTGAATCTATTGAGATGATCATATGGTTTTTGTCTTTGGCTCTGTTGATGTGGTGTGTTACGTTTATATGATAGGCATTAATAGAACTTTTGCCTTTCTCTTTTTTTGTAGTAATAACAATAATTTTAAATTTGATTTTCATTAATTATGAAACTGAAAATATTCCATTATTGAAAAAACAGAAAAATTTGAAAATTGCCTTTAACACAGGCGATTCAAGTTAAGGTTAGGTGCTTGGGATATATTATACTATATTTTTCTTATTCTATTTGTTTATTTATCTACTGATTTATTATGTATTTGGCCAGGGTCTCACTACACAGCTTGGACTTATAGTTATCCTCCTGTTTTCATCTCAACAGTGATGGGATTACAGGCATGTACTACCATGCCCAGTTTCAGGACAGCACTGTGTGCCCTAAAACCCTGTTGGCAAGATATGCATTATTCAGAATTGAACTTGGGACCTTCCGTTAACAAGGCAGGTGCTTAGACTTCCATGCTGCCTCCCAGTCCCTAGGCTATTTCTTAAGTGCACTGAGATATTTTTAAAAATGTGCATTTGAACTACTAATTGTTGCAAATTAAAACAACATTGAGATGATATCTCACCCCAGAGAAAAGGTTTATCATAAAGAAATCAACTAATAACAAGTGCTAGAGAGTCTGCAGGGGAAAAAGTACCCTTCTCCACTGCTGATGGGAATGTAGACTCATGCAACCACTATGGAAATTAGTGTGGAGATTCCTTAAAAACTAGGACTGGAAACACCATTCAATCCAGCTATTCTCCTTCTGGGTATTTGCCCAAAAGAACTGAAAACATGATACCATAGTTATATATGTGCACCCATGCTTATAGCAGCAGACTTTTTCATAGCAAAATCTTGGATACAATCAAAATGCCCATTGTTAAGGCACTCAGCTGTGGGCTCCCCTCCCCTCCCACTTTTGATGTTCCAGGATGCCCCAACCACAACTGTGTTGCAAGACTTAACTTTGACTGTTTTTGCTCAGCTGATTACACATATAGCTTTGTTTCAGTTTGCTTCAAGGACTCTATACTCTGTGGTCAAATCACCCTGGCCCAGCTAGGGGCAGGGGCACTTGGGGACTCCACTTCCCCATTCCTGCCTTCCCAGAACACCCTGGCCCAGTTAAGGACACTTTATGCCACACTTTTCCCCATT
>NW_004524903.1:1300413-1302431 GCF_000260255.1 Octodon degus
GAAATTCTTTAGTTGTTCTTTGTCATGGAAGTATTTCACTTCTCCATCAAACTTGAAAGAGAGTTTTGCAGGGTATAGTAGTCTGGGTGAAATTTGTTTTCTTAGACCACTTGAAGTACTCTGCTCTATGCTTTTCTTGTCTTTATGGTTTGTTAAGAGAACTCAGCTGTAATGCTGATGGGTTTTCCTTTGAATGTGATCTGCTTCTTTTCTCTAGCAGCTTTCAGTGTATTATTCTTAAGCTGAATTTCTGAGATCTTGACTATTATATGTCTAGGTGTGTTTTTATTTGGGTTGAGGTTACTTTGCATTCTGTATGCTTCAGTTACCTGAATGTCAGATTGTTTTCTCATATTTGGGATGTTTTCTGCTATTACTTTTGCCTATATTTTTTAATGTCATTTGTATTCACTCCTTTGTCATTGATATCTGTAAGTCTCACATTATTCATATTTCCATCGTCTTGCAAGTGATTTATTCATTCCTCTATACTAGTTGTTTTTAAGGGATCTTTTTTTACCTTTTTATTACCTACAGAAACGTTTTCAAGATCTGAAACTGTCTTCTCTTTCACTTAAATGGTTTTGCAAGCTTGTAACTGAGATTTTAAGTTCCTGTATATCTCTTTGACTCTGCTTCATGCAATCTATTTCTTTCCTGTATTGCTTATTCAAGGCATCCGTCATTTTTCTAACCTCCTCTATTTTTTTTATCAATGTCTTCTTTAGAAGCAATTATTAAGTCTTTTATTGCAGTGTTTTTTTCAGATTGATTTTCTTCCCTATGATTCTGTATTTGATTCTTTACTTGAGATGCTATGAGTCCTGAGAATTCTTTTTTATTTCAGAACATTATTCTACTCTGAGTTCTTCTATAACTTTCTGCTGTTGCTTATTTACTATCAGTGCTATTAATTCATACATTTTACCTGAGATATTGGAAAAGAATTCTGCTCTGAGTTCCCATATAAATTTCTGCTGTTTTTTATTTACCATCAATGCTATTAATTTATACATTTCTGTTGAGCTAGTGTCCTCTGCACCTGTTCTGGGTGAGCACTGGGTTTCCTCTATATGTTTCTACATTTGATTCTTTACTGCAGATGCTATTAATTCAAGAATTTCTTTTTCATTTCAAATCTGAGTTCCTCTATACCTTTCTGCAGTTGTTTCTTTATTTTAGAAGCTGTAGATTCATTGATTTCAGCTGTGTGATTCCCAATTTTTTCTTTGTTAATGCCCTCTGCATTTCTTATGTGTGGGCTTGTGGTCTGAGATTGAATTTTGCTCCTTCTCATTGTCATTTTATGTAGCACTGTCTTCTAAACTTTGTTGTAGAGCTTTGGTGCAGTTATAACCTTAGCTTCTACTGGAATTCAGGTGCAGATCTACAAAGTTTGGATTTATCCAGCTGTGCCTGACTTGGGTCTGTCTGATGTTCTCAGCTCCTTTCTGCTGCTACCCTTTAGAGTGAAACTTTTATGCCCCTCTGGCAAGATGTTCTGCTCCTGGACTAGCAGGGTGGTTTTGTCCCCTACTCTCTCTGCAGGGATTGCAGCTGCAGGGTTTCACCTCAGGCCTGTATGCCAAGCCTGAACTGAGTATGGAGGGGACAAGTTGGAGTAGGTGGGAGAGGAATCTCTCCCACACACTCACTGAGCCTGGGCTAGGGCTGGACCTTGGGTCCCCAAATGCGGTAGAAATTCTCACTAGGCGGGCGGGGTGGGGGAGTGCTTCAGAGTGTTGGGGGGCTCCTGAGGTGGTGGAAGAGGGTCTCCGCCACTCTGCACCAGCAGGTCCCGCTGGCACAGTGTAGCCAGAAGCTCTCCACACACTCATTGGGGCCTGGGCTAGGACTGAACATGAAACTATATTGACTGAATAATTAGGGGCAAGGGCATAATGGCAATAGGAGAAAAACAGAAGAATATTTAATATGTATTTGTGAGAAGATAGATAAATATCACAGAGAAGCTCCATACTAGCCTCTACAAAGATATAATATGGAAATATTGCTTG
>NW_004524903.1:1302531-1307799 GCF_000260255.1 Octodon degus
CCTGCTTTATAAAGTGAACACCCTGGCCCAGTTAAGGACACTTTATGCCACACTTTTCCCCATTCCCTGCTTTATAAAGTCCCTCCCTCCCCAGTCATTGCTGCTGTTTAGGTCCACTGAGCAGCCCAACACATGCTAGTTACCATCAATAAACTGCTCCTTTTGTGCCAGCTAACATGAGTGTAGTCTTGTGTAGGTTTGAGGGTGCCTTTCCCCTACCAGTCTTCCTGTCACCAATCACTTGAGGAGCGGATGAAAAAGATGTGGTATTTTTATACAATGGAGTACTACTCAGCTATAAAGAAAGACAAACTCGAAGCCTTTATAGGTAAGTGGATGCAAATAGAGGCTATACTCTTAAGTGAAGTAGATCAGACACACATGTTTAAATATTATATTGTCTCCCTCTTGGAAGAACCTGAAAGAATAAATAAAACCTGAGAGGTATAATACATATAGTAAAACAGAAAGAAACTTAATTTAAGGATTAAGCAACGAATATGGGAGAAAGGAGAAAAGATAGGAAAAAAAGGATGGAGAGGAAAGCATGCAAGTATTTGTATAGGATGGATGAGAATATTGTACTCATAATTTTCATCATTTTTTTGAAAATAGCAGTTAATGTTTAGAATTTTCACCTTGATTAAGTGGATGCTGATATCTGCGATCTGAGAATCTACACTGAGGACAGCAGTGTGTAATACAAAACCCATGGATGAATGCCTCTCACTTGGTCTTCTAAATGGCCACCATTTCTAATGTCTTATCAATTATTATACTCTAAAACAAATTAAAACAAAAAGACAGAAAATTAAGACTTCTTGCATGCAAGTATCAATATTCAATTATTTCCCCACTCTTGCATAACCATTAATATAAGCAACAGATTTGATGATAAAAATATATAATATAAAAACTATTAATTAGCTATTCCCATTTTGAAAATCTCTAGCATATGCATTGTTGTATATGACCCTGTTCTCTCCTTTTTTCTATTTGTTTTTGCTTCCATTTTTACTCTTAAAAGTAAAATAAAATTTTAAAAAACTGCATTATGAAGACAGCATACATTTTTTCTTTTTTTCTTTTCTTTTTTTCTTGTGGTACCAGGTATTTACTCAGGAACCTATGCTTGCCAGGCAGTGCTTATTCTACTGAGCTATCTCCCTGGCCCTACATGTTTTCTTTCTAAGTCAAGTTACCTATACCCTCATAAGTTATGTTTTTATTCTTCATGATATATATTTTTAAATCTATATTCAATAAGCATATAATATAAAACTATATTTTCATTAATATTACAAGTTACAACTCCAAACATAAGTTCAAAGAGACATACTTAATAGGAAAACAAAAATAAAATTTTAAATATGTATTTTACGTACTAGAGGGAAACATTTGATTTTTTTTCTTGCAGAACTGGAGATTAAACACAGGCCCCTGTCCTTGCCAGGCAAGCTCTTATTCTACTGAGTCATCTCCCTGACCCCAAGGGAAATATTTGAGAATTTGTTCTACTACAGAGCTAGTGCTAATATATTTATTACCACGAGGAACACAGTGACTTTTGTTGTGAAAAATATAATATCAACAAGTTATTTGTGAAAAATATAATTCTTCCCTCAAAAATTATCAAATAGCATACATGTCATCTCTCAAAATTTTGATGTTTTGGTAAGTAGTAGCAAGTAACTAAGAACTTAAAGATGAAAAGTGTTCTACAGAGCAATGGCTCAGGAATGGGAGGATAAGTGAAACAGAGATGTGCTCCAATGGAAACTTTACTTTTAACCTTGCTTAAAATTGTTAACCTAGAGAGAAATCTAAAACCAATTTAAGTTGCCTGCACACAGATAGATCCACACATCCCTCCTTCCTTGTATGTAGGGAAGCCATAAGAGGCTGCTGCTCAGATTCTACTCTGAGGACAGGGTTGTAATGAACATCATGGGTGAGAGGTTCTGCCTCACATACTCTGAAATCCCTATAGAATTTCCAATGAGTGTACACTTCCTGTGGCTGCCCTCAGAAAATAACTGTATGCTAGATTTCTGCTTCTGTTATCCTCTGTGGGGCTCTGTGAATGAAGCGCTTTTCCAGCAAGACTGGCCGTGAGCTTGCCCACCATTTCTGCCTCATGGGACAGCCTGAGGCTGGCCTTGCTAATATCCTTTCCCCATGACGCACGATGCTTTCATCCCATCTCTAGTCTGCTCTTTCTCCTGCTGCTTTCCACTTTTCCTTTATCAGAATAGCTCTAATATTTTCCTTCCACACCACATTCCATCATGTTTACTGTTCCTCAGATGAGCTTATATTTCATTGCCTCATGTACATTTTAGAGCTGATAGAAGTAGAACCCAAGGTAGGGGTCAATAGAGACTAATGTTAAGAGGGAGATTAGGAACTAAATCTTACATTATGTGCTTTGAACACTGTGGTGCTGCAAACAAAAAAAAATAAGCAACAAAATCATAAAAAGCAAAACAAAATGAAACCAAATACCCAAAAATCTTGAGTAGACTGTAAAGCACATATCTTCCCCAAAACACAGTGGAAAGCCAATTGCTAATGATTTCCCAGTGGTGATCTGGCAAAACACACTATTTGCATTGCAATTATTCAGGCATAACATCCATTGGATTAGCAATATCTACAAGGTCAGCCGAGTTGGCTGGTTATTATTAAATTGCACTGACACCCTTGAGACTGGTGACTAGACATTTGAGGCAATAAACAGAGATGTAAAGTTTATATATAAGACTTAAAGAAACTTCTTTTTCTTCAATAGATTACAAAAATTCCCTTAACCTGTAGCAGAAGAACAAACAAACTGAGGAACAGACTTACTACTTATGCAGGCTTAGTTCTAGGTGAGGGAAGTGTTTTATATATTTGAGGATTCTGAAATTTAGGATACAACATTTATGAAAATACCCCCAAACATTTGGCATTTCAAATTCCTGCTGAACCCTTCTCCCTTATTAAGAATTGTACATTCCTCTTGGGTAGTGGTTGCTTGATTGTGTAAACTTGAGAAATTAAGACCTTATCTAAATCATCAAGGCAATTCCACACCTTAGTATATGGATGCCACACCCTAGAGTGACTCATCACTTAGAGGAGAATGAGCAAGGATGGAGGGCCCCATTTTTCCTTGGAGAAGCTCAAGTCTATACCATTAGTTTGTATGTCTCCTGGCTCTAGCATAGACTCTTGGTTTCTGCTTTGGATCCTTTAGCCTTCTGTTGCAGACCCATTGGCATCCTGACACAGACTTGCTCAGAACACTGCAGTGGGCTCCAGACCCTGAACTTAGTCCTTCAGTCTCCAGTATGCAGACACCCTCTGCATGCTTCCTCATGACTGACTGCCTAAGCCCATCTTGGAATTTCTTAATTTCTTGTACATTTATACATCTTGTGTTATATCTGTACCTGTAGTCAAACCCTGACTAGTACACTCCTGAGAGAAGACAGCTCACAGACAGAATGCATCCTTGCAGGGCAGCATAACCCCTTGTTTTGGGTATCTGTTCTGGATGAGATTTAAGACTAAAAGAAAAACATCCTATCCTAAATGATCTGAAAGCGCCAGCTCCTATGCAGTACCAGGAGCAAGACATAACATCTGAGATTAAAGTGGTGGTAGACTTATCAAAGAGACTACTAAAATGCAGTGCTAATGAGCTCCAGCATTACTGATGAGTTTAGTAGTGAGGTTAATTTTCTTTACCTTGACGGTAGATATCAGAAAATATAAATTTCCTAAGTATTATTTCCAAATTTGTAACCAACATATAAAAATGTAGTTATGAATTTATTGTGCAACTTCATATTAGAATGGTTTTTGAGAGGTTTTTTCCTTTTTCTATCAGAAATTGAACTCAGAACCTTGTACTTATAAAGCAGGAACCATTCCCAGCTTTAGAATGATTTCAATAAATCAACCACAGTCTTAGTTTTAATTTATGTTCTAAATATGAAACATCTCATGTACGATATAATGTCACTCAAACTACATCAAATGAAAATTTAGGAAAAAGCCACAAAAATATACTCTATAATCTTTTCACTGTCAAAAAGTGGTTTTCAAACATTCTTTATTTTAAAATATTAAATATTTTAAAGTACGTTTAATTATTACTTCTTATTTTTATGGGCTCTGTGTTCTGCAATCTAGCTTGATGCATCCATAATACTGTCTTCATTGTGAAAAACATGCATCACATTAATAGAGGATTTTCAGTTACTCTGAATATGAAACAATACTTTTTCCATAATTTTATTGAGAAACAAATAGCAATGAGACAGATTGAAATCAAATTGGTAGGACACTTTCAATAATTAACATGTTGCATACTCTCTTCAAATGGCTATTTGCTGCACAAGATGCAGACATGATATCCTACTTACAAACACTATTAGAACAAATCCCTCTATTCATTAAGAGAATGTAACTATGCATCTATTGTAACCATTTTGAATACACAGATACAAAATGGGTATTCATCTGTATCCCCCCTTTTTCTTTAGTTCCATCATTTTCATATTATAGGTGTGTTAACTCATCAAAAATATTCTAAGAGTCCAGTAGTCCATAATAGGATTGGGTTTTCCACTTGACTAGCAGTGTCAGAAATTGTTGACCTGAGTCCCCTACAGCTCAACATAACAGCGTGGTTTTACTTCTTATACTTTGGTTTTATACTTTTCAACTGAATGATTAAGACCAAGATAAGTAAGAGTTATGCAACAAGAGTTGTAGCTTTTGTATCTGAAAAGGCCAGTCAAATCCCCTCAGGATTTATCCTGAGACCCTGTACCTCAGATTGTAGATCCTTTGTCAGCATCAGCCATGTGGATTAGTCACGGCCATTGCTTGACCAATTTGCTCTCTGTGAAAGCCTGAGAGAAAGTTTTCTTTCCATGTGACTCTCCTTGGGCACAGTGTACATCATCATTCACTTTCCTCTTTGGCCCCATAATCTCCTTGAACAGAAAATTTGGAACACTACTGAGTTACATGATGTTACAGTACAAGTTCTCATATGTCCTGAATCTTAATTGATCTTGGAAGACTAGAGCCAAAAGGTTGGCTTTCCTTGTGGCCCTCCTTTTTCTCTAATTTTGGTTTGCAAACGTAGGTTGTTAACCCTCCAGAAGAGAAGATTATTGTTATTGCCATACAACCCAGGCCGTTAAGCTTAACCTCACTATCTGAATATCAAACATCTTAGGCATAACATGGAACAGGTATTTTTCATCA
>NW_004524903.1:1315189-1322026 GCF_000260255.1 Octodon degus
GGGATTACAGGCCCTCACCACCCCGAGTCTCAATCACCATCTCAGCATGTTCTGGGACCCAGCCAGCACAGCACACTGGGGTTGAACCTGGCCACTGGGCTCTGCCTAAACAGGTGCTTTAGTCTACTGAGTTATCAGCCCAGCCCTCCTCAAAATATTAAACATAGAAATTTCATTTGACTCAACTGTTTCCTTTCTAGATAATTCCCCAAGTAGTTAAAGACATCATACCACAGTCCATATATGCTCATTTTATAGCAGCACAATTTATAATAGCTAAATATTGGACACAGCCTCTGCAACCATCAAATGATGAATGGATAAAGAAATGTGGCATTTATACATGATGGAGAGCCATTTCACCATAAAGAAGAATAAACTTGATTGATTTGTAGGGAAATGAATGCCTAGATGGACTCTAATGTTAAATGAAGTAAATTAGACACAGAAGCTTAAGCATCACATCATTTTTTCTATATGAAAAACTCAATAAATAAAGTGTGAAATAAAATAATAGGAAAACAGAGAGAGGAAAATATACTGTAATCCAGTATTGACAATGTATCTAAAATAGCACTTTGATTTAGTTTAATTGCATGATGTGTTTCATTGGCCTATCAGTCTGGTTGTTAATTTGTGTATATTATAATTAAATTTATGAAATCTCATAAGATAAATGAATCTGATGCTAGCAAAATAAAAGGAATAAAGGGAATTGAAATGTGTCATACATATACCAGTTCTTTATAGCAGAAGTAATCATTACATACTGAAAACATGTACTAATAAAAAGTTTTTTAAATGATTTATAATTGAAAAAATAAAATAAAATGAAATTCCATTGGATATCATTAGAAAATGTAATTCATGATAGCATTTAGATAGATGTAAGAAACATTTTATGAGTGAATATACCTAAGAGATGGAACTTCCTGTACAATTTGACAATTCTGACTTTCTTAAGAAATTCTGAACTGTATCATTTTTACATTTTCCATGTCTAAAATCAGGACATTTCTTAAAGATATCTCACAATAACATTGACTTTTTTCATTATTATCTTTTAGTACATCTGAATTCAGAGCATAATTGATAATTGTTGAAATCTTAGATAAAACTAAAACAAATAGATGTTTCGTTACGCCCTCTCAACAATTCTGAGTGTTTCTTTGTGTATGGATGGAAAAGGTAGAGAAAATTTGAGAACATACTCCGCAAATGCTGTCTGCATCATGGCGATTGCACTGCTGTAAAAAGTGGCTTGATGCTTTATCACTTTAGGGTGAAATAGGCTCAGCAAGGTGAGTGGAGGTTTTATTTGTCTAGGTTACTAGAGGAAGGGTGGTTTTCATAGATATTTTATTCTGAACTGATCACTTAAGTGCAGTGATATGATGATGCTTTCTTTTGCATTTTATCACACATTTCTTTTTCTCATTTCACTTGTGTGACATTTTTACCTCTCAATATCTAAAACCTTATAGCATTGTAAGAATGAGTCTCATTTAGGGATCAAATAGTGGGGAGAAAATAAGGAAAGAAGAATTTCTGCAAACTGATGCAGGAATCTTTTTTCTGTTACAAATAAGGCTTTAAAACCAAATAACATTGAAACTTAGTTTAGGAAACCAAGAAAATAACATCTTAATGCAAAATACTCATCTCTTTAACTTTTTTTATAGTTCATAAACTGTTAGAGAAATTATTAATATAGCTATCAAAAATATAACATATAATCTAAGAGACAGATTTAGAAGAAAACCGTATAAGAAGGGCATGTAGATCTTGGTGCTCTTTAGAAATGAAAGGGTGCTATGATGTAACTATATAAGATATAGTTATATATGTTAGAACTACTTAGAAGTGCTGAGAGGCAAAGCTACATATTGAAATAAAAAAATCCATGAGTTGTTGTTAGAATCATGGTAAAAGAAACAGAAAACAGCAGTCAAATTTTAAGGGAAATTAAGAATACATAGCTTTATGGGGTCTCAATAAGAAAATGCATACTACTGAAGATGAGAGCAAGAATAGAAAAAGCTAAAACCCATATTTTCAGTTATTTTTTCATGTGTTACGATTTTTCCTCATATGAGGATTTTTTTTTCCTGTTAGTTTAGTTTGGAATAAGGCCAGTTTGGAAATGTCCTTCCATGTAGGAACTACAAGGGGATATGTCCTCTCTTCAATCTTGCTCTTGTGGCTTCTTGTATTCCAACTGATAACTGCTAAGAGGATTTTCATGTAGACAAACTTTCTAAAAACTGCAAAGTGCAAGTCCTTTAGTGTCATCCTAAGATTTTCTACTCAATGCCTTCTTATTGTGACTTCTCAAACAAAGCGATGCACTTTTTTTTCACTATTCTAGTTTCCTTTTCACAAAACACTCATTTTGTTTCTGATTGTGCCATGACCCTTCAAGGGTAATGATACATGTTCTTGTACTGACAAGTCTCGTGGGCCACACTAAGCTTCTTATATTCTGGGCAACACACTTTACCTCTTCTGCTTTAGTTATGTTTCTTTTCTGGTGGAAAAAAAATCCTAATAATTACAAAAAATCAAAACAGATGAGTTCAATGAATACTAAAGACTTTATCCACTTGAAAATTTTCTTTCTAAAAGTTGTTATATTAAAGCATTTAAGGCATGAAAAAAATTGAACAAGGCACAAAAACATATAGTCAATCCTTTAAAGATCCTTGTATCATATTTTAATCTAATACCACATTCTACATTCTCCCAAAGATGTTTCAGTCATGTTATCACTTTCTAAAATTATGTTTCATTGTATTAATAGGAGACAATACATTGTTTTATCAAATAACTTCGCAAAGCAGAAGGTTAACTTATTATACAAAGGTTTATTAAGCATTTTAAGAGGCAAGTATAACATAATGAGTTCTTCAAATCAATTTGTTCAGGGACACTTCTCTTTTTGAAACTAGACTTTTAAATAACAAGGTGGCAAAATGCCTCTGAGCAAAAAATTCATATTCAATAATGACAGTATTTCTGAACTCAGTGAAATATGAGCATTTCTTTTGACTCACCTGCTTAATGAGCTAACAAGAAAACAATAGTTCCTGAAAGCAAATGTGCTGTGATTATTCAATTGCAGTATTTAATTTAAACATATTTTTCCACTTAAAGTGGTCAATATTTTAATCTAAGAAAAATTCAGTTATTTTATAGAACTAGATACCTGCATATGACCAGACCATTTATCCCAGTCTGAGAAAGTTTTATTTCATTATATCCATTTTAAGTACTATTCCAACATTATATTTAAATAATCAAATCTACTGCAGTTCTGTTTTTAAAATTTTAAGTTCTTACTTTCCTTTAACACTTTTTTTGCTGCTAAATCTTAACTCTCATTTATTTGTATGTTCAGTTATATATAGCCTATAAATCGATATATAAGCACTCTGTGACAGCCGGTCAATTCTTATTTTATAATATTATACTTTATACATTCTGTCAATAGAATTTCTCTCCCAATTTGGAAAAAAATGTTAAAGCATGCATATCTTCCATGATAGTAGAATGTCTTCTCTTTTTTATGTAGTTTATTAAAGAATATCTGGCATTCATATACATCTATGAGTAAGCGCACTGGCCAATGTCACATACCAGCTGAAAAGCAGATCAAATTGACAATTATGACAGAGCACCATATATTAGGTATTAAGAAATAGATATACTATCCTGACTCACAGATAATATTTTAGTATGCAAAATGACCAAATAAAGTTAAGTAGGTTTTTTTAGTGTATTAAGAATCTGAAATTAAAGACTAGGTAAAAGTAGTTACCTTCTGTCTGCACAATTTTGTAATATTTCCTCCCAAACCATAATTTCATCACCGAAAGAAAAAATAAAAAGACAATTGTAGGAACAATTTTCTGTAAATCCTTAGCAGCATAAGAGGTCTGCCATTATCATGAAATCTATTATGAAAGGACCATTTGAACTGTACTGGAAACTCATAAATTATATATCATTTTTTGAGTAAGTTATAAAAACATTTAGGTACCTAATATGAATAAAAAGAAGGTGTTTTTAAAAAGGAATAACAATAAATATGGGAGCCTTGTCTTTAACACGAATTAATCAAATTTACATGAATTAGATCCATCAACAATATACAAATCTTGTCAATAAATAGTAATTCTTATTTAATTAACATAAGCAAAAGTTTCAATATTTTATTTTCATCCCTATGGCCTGATTTGAGCCATTGCCAATGATCAATAATTTAACAAAGAATTTATTAATCAATTGGTTATTTATTACAATTTACTGGAACATAGAACTCAGAGAAAGCCAATAAGTAAGAAATAAATTAGAAGGTTTTCAGTGCCCTGGGTGGCTGTTACATGACATTGTAGCAGGATAATGGCAGTTATAATTATTGGTTATGAAATTGTACTCATTTGTTCAATTTTATAAACCTAATTACATTGGAAATGACATTAAGTCAAATATTAAAGTTATCTAGTTTTATATGTTATCCATTTAAAATAGTGATAGTTTCTCCTTGATCAAAAATGTACCTTAGTCAAAATTATATTCTGGAATAGCTCTGACAATCAAACAATTTTCTTAAATTTGATATTTTTGATTTATTGAGGAAAATTTGGTATGACCTAAGCTTTTTGAATTTATCTGAAAATAATATATACATTATAACTATGAAATATGTATTTAGAAAAATCAGATGTAGATTAAATGCAATAAAATAACATTTTCTAAACAAAGAAGTACCAGAAAACCTGTAGCATTTTTAAAGGTGATGGTGATAAATATACTTTCAGTTCACCTATAAAGTGCTCATTTAGCTTTATAAACAATATTATTGGAATAAAACCTAGTATTGATAAAAGTATTTTTTTTTTCATTTTAACAATCATTTAGGCTCTCTCTCCAGGCAATGTGGTGGGGCCATGGCAGTGCGTCCCGGCCCAGCCCCGCGGCGGCGAGGACAGGAGTCAGAGCTGCTCTGCGGCAGGAGGAGGCGGCGGACCTCAGCCTTTCTCTCCAAGAGGGCCAGAAGCCGCACCTGCAGTGGCGACACCGGACCTACCCGCTGGTGGAGGACACGGAACGCTGACCCAAGGAGAAGCTGGAGCTCATCCTCATGCAGTCAGTGATTGAGCTTGTGGTCAGCGGGGACCTGGTCTCGGTGGGGAGATCTGTGGGTCCCAACAAGCTCCTTTCTCAGGGACTGGCTGTGTATGCATCCCCCCAAAACAAGAAGCTGTTTGAAGAGGAGAAATTGCTGCGACAAGCAGGAAAATTAGCAAGATTACAGACCAAGGCAGGTGAGATGACAGTAAAATTTCCGAGAAACTGTCACCTGGAAGTGGGAATGAAGAAAAATGTCACATGGGAGTTGAACTCTGAAGTAGTTGCTCACCACTTCTTCAAGAATCTTGGCGTTGTGTTTGCTCCACATTCCCTGAAGTTACCAGAGGCCGCATTCCCAGCTCCCAGAAAATGTGGGAGCTTGGAGAGCCCGTGGACACTGACGAACCACGCGGGCAGGTCGGAATCTCCGCCGTGGCCATCTCCACTTTCTACAGCCAACGTTTCTGGCTTTACTGGGGCAGTCGTGCTCACGAACAACCAGACTAAACTCTTTGTTCCTGGATTCATCATAAGTCTAGATGCCACTTATCCTCTTCCTGATTTGGAATCCATTGGGACAAATGGGTGAGACAGACGTTGTGTCCAGGACTTGGCTCAAGTCTCATCAGTCAAACTCAACATTTGTATTTCAAGCAGAAAATTTTAAATGTAGATTTTTTTTTAAGGTGTCATTCAGTGAGCTTAAAAAAAAAAACCCAGTCATTTATGATAACAATATCAGTGAATGTAATAAATGTCATTTTAGCAAATACAGTCTCTGTAATTTCATTAATATGAAACATAACTATTGAAAAATGAATTTCCTTAATGATTTACTTCCTGAACTACACATTTAGCTATGTTAGTAGAAACATTTTCAGTGACTTACTGTTTCTTCAACAGAAAGTCCTTTCCTAAGCAGAGGTTTATAATCCAAAATTCTCCATCTTAAAGAAAGTTCAGTTTAGCACTCTTTGATTTAGAAAACAAACAAAATACTGTTACTCTAGCTTATGATATTCCAAGGTCTGGAAGGTCCTTGTTTTTCTACATTTGGTTCTTCCTTAAATTTAATATGTATTCAGAGTACCATTAGCTTTAATCAAAATTTGCAGGTATTTTGATACATTAGACTAAGGATGTATTTAATGGGATGATAATTAAAAACAAGAGGAGGCATATCAGAAACTGATCACTGAAAATGTAATTCAATAAGTATTTTCATCTTAACAAGTCAAATTAAATTTGAATGTGCTGTCAAATTAAGATGAGAAACTTTAAATTTCATATCCAGTGTGTCCTTCTTGTTGTATGAATACTTTCACACTTTCCATTGTTTGATGTCACTTGTTGCGTATAGCAGATTTCTTTGGTACAAATTATAACAAGGACTTTTGCATGTTTCATTTCCACAGTCAATAATGTTGGGAAAAATGTGATATTTAAAAGAAATAAACAGAGTCCTAGCCCAGGTCCTGTGAGTGTGTGGAGAGCTTCCTGCTACCCTGCGCCAGCAGGACCAGTCCCAGCCCAGACACAGTGTGGGCCAGACCTTCTCCCGCCCCCTTGGCCTCCCACCACCACTCCACCCTACGTCCCCACCCCTCCCGCCAAGTAGGAATTTCTGCCGACATCCTGGAACCCCCAGACCCAGTCCTAGCCCAGGTCCGGTGAGTGTGTGGAGAGCTTCCTGCTACCCTGCGC
>NW_004524903.1:1328456-1331704 GCF_000260255.1 Octodon degus
ACCACTAAGAAGAATATATGCAGTGTATTATTTGTTGAAACTGTACTTCGGATTTGATTTGAAACTGTCTCATTGCTGTTTATCAATAAAACTTTGAAAAAAATAAAAGAAATAAACAATTAGTGAATTTTTAGAGTACAGAGACTGGCCTAAAAATAGATTTTCTAGCATTCAGAGCTAAGACTATCTATGATTGATAACTACATTCTAATCAGTGAGTAAAGATTTTCATACCAGTAGTGTTATATTCATTTCTAACAAACATTTTTAAAATATGGGAAGACAAGTCACACTCATTATATAATCCTTTTTTTGTTTTACACAATTTTAAAATATTAGTAAGGTGAACAAGAGAATTTTAAATTCACATAGAGCAAAATTGCTGACAATCTAAATATAATTTTCATCTTTACTGATTTGAAAATAATTTTTGACATCCATTGATGATCTCATATATTTTAGAAACAAAGCAAATATTGCACCTCCAGCAAATAAACTACATTTATGAGCATGTAAGTATCTGTGGGTATCCCTGTGGTCTGTTCTCCCCAGGGAGACATGGTGGCAAGATTGAGGAAAAAATAGACAAGACTAGAGCTAGGTTACTTGGTGACATGTCTGCCTGATTGGTGAGATGACCCCACCACCAGGCAAATTTATAGCTTTGCAAAGTTAGCAACACATTACATACAGTTGTCTGCTGACTAACAGCTGACCTTAGCCAGTCAGGATATATATCTCAGGACTAGGTGGCTTGTCTGCTGTAGGCATTTAGGCCTAGTCTGGTAACACACATTTGACCCATTTTCTAGTTTCCATGGCTCCCAACATGAACCAACCTAACCTTTTATTACATTTTATTGATATGTTTTTTAATATAAACCACTGGTTTTCCCAAAGAGAGATAATAGAAAAGACAGAAACAAAAGACAAACATTTAGCAACAGAGTATGGGAAAATAGATACATGTAATCTAGAACTACTTTTAATGTTCTTTATTTCAACTAACTGTGAAAAAGTACAGATTTTAAAGAGAAAATTATTCCCTAGGAGATTAAAGAATAAGGCCTTGATTTTTTTCTAGAAATAAAAATATTCTAAGCAGTTAAGGATCTAAGATTGTCTTAAGGGTGTGTGATTTTAGCCCATAAGAATGTATGAAGGTAGACAATAGTTTTATAATGTAGATTTTAATGTATCTTGATAACTATTAAAAAAGTAATCCTTATGCATTAGACATTGACTGAGCTGTTCAGAAGACTACAGTATGGTCCGAGTCATAAATTTTGTTTAGACAAATCAAAAGACAAAACGTTATATATAAAGGCTAGATGAGAAGCTCACAAGAGGAATGATACAGTGTGAGTGTAGTGCCACAAGATAAGCCAGGAAGGATGAGAAATTTACCAGGAAACTCATAACACTTGAAATCTCCTGGCACCGCAGTGAAAAAAAAAGAAAAATAAAAAATAAAAAATATACATATACTTACATACATACATACATACATACATACATATATACATACATACATACAGCCAGGTAGTTTACTTACCAGCACCAGATAGCATAACAATAATATTATCAGTATAAATGAATGAACAAAATCTTCTGCTGAGGAAGTAAAATATCCAAGAGCAGAATCCAAGCCTCTTCCCCAGTGGATAACTCCTCAAGGAGAGTCAGAGAAGCAAAATCAAAGGACCTCAGAAAAAGTGAGCATTCAGTATACCAGGGTTTCTCAAATTTGGATGTGCATCAGATTCATGTTAGATTTCTTCAACCAGCATCTGAACTTTTGAACTTTTGACTCCATTAGTCTGGAGTGATACCCGGAGAATGTTTTCTTCTGAAGCATACCATTGCTGCTGTTCTGGAAACCACTCTTAGCCATTTCACAGCCCCACACAGGTAACAGAAATGTCATCTCAGGATTTCCCAATTTGCTATTTCTATGAAGATCAATTCCCACTTTTTGTTACTCATGTCCCAAATATTTACATCTTTCAGTGTTCATCACCAGAAAGAAAATTTGATTGAAAAGAATCAAAGTGTATTTGTTATCCACACATAAAGTATTAGATACAAGGAAGAGGTAAGCCAAGGAAGTTGCTCACTCCATGCCAGGCAGTTTTTCACACATTATATCTTTGATCAGTAATGGCATGTATATGATTTATTGTAACACAGTCTTCTTGTTTTATGTAAGTGAATATCACAAGTTATAATTTAAGTCTTAGATATGGAACAACTAATGTTATCTAGAAAAATATCTTATATCGGGAAATTATTAAAAATGTACATGTAAGGGCCAGGGAGATGGCTCAGTAGAATAAGCGCTTGCCTGGCAAGCTCAAGGGACTGAGTTCAATCCCCAGTTCTGCCAAAAAAATGTACATGTAGTGAATTAGATATAGAAGATATAGATATAGAAGATATAGATATATGAATTAGATATTAGATATGTGTTTTGGCATAAGCTTCTGTTAATTTGCATTCCAATATATGAATAGAACTTTCTCGAAAGATCTTAATGTGCTCCTCCTAACTTCCCATAGGTAGAACAAACTGCTACTTTATCTAAAGCAAGAAAATTATGAGATACCCTGTAGTCATTTTTCTTGATTGTCCGATGAGATGGGAATAATAGAAATTGGAATGTTGACATGATTCCTTCACAAATTTAGTATAAATTAATGCCTGACACAGGGGAAGACCACTAGAATATGATAGCTGCTATCCTTCTTCCATTAATTATGGATTAGGAACATATCAAGAGAGAAAAACACTTTGTCCTTGAAGTGTGATCTGAAATTTTTAGACTGACCTTGTGCTGACCCTTTATCTTTTCAGCACCAAATAGTAAACTTAAATCGAGTTTACAGCTCAGTATTTTATATTTTTTGGCTTCAACTTTAAGATTTCCCCTTATATTAAATATATCTGTCACAGATACTCTGTTGCTGACTATAATAGCTTCTTTATTTTAAAAATGAATCACACTACATTATCTGCTCATATCTCTAACACATCTCATTCCCTTTCTGTTTTTCTGTTTATAGTGGTGTTCAAGGCTGACAATTTAGTATAATAAGTTATTTTAGTTAAACGTCTGTTTACTATCTTTTTCTGAATCAATATGATTGAGGTTCACATGGATGACTTTTTCAATATGAAACAAATTCAATACTAGTGATGAAGAGCTGTGTGCCGACGGCAGGCCGAGCCTCTCCTGCAGCGGGCCCTGC
>NW_004524903.1:1332149-1334360 GCF_000260255.1 Octodon degus
TTATAGAAAAAAATGCCTTCCAATTTCTAAACTCTGAAAACCACAAACATACTCTTCTTATAAAAATTGTGTTTAGTACAAGGTCTACAGGGTCTCACTACACAGATAAGACTTATAGTGATCCTCCTATTTTCAGCCTCCCAAGTGCTGGTATCACAGGTGTGAGCCACCATGCCCAGTCTCAATCAGAGGGCATGGGGCTGGCACAGCGCACCGGAGTGAACCCCGGTCCCTGAGCCTGCCTAAGCGGTGCTTTAGTCCACCGAGCTCTCTGGCCGGCTCTCCAACATATTCTTTCAGGTTTTGAATTGCTATACACACAATGTGTCTATTGTTAAAGTAACATTCTGGTACAGTGTACACAGTCATTTTATGCTAAGTGATAAATCTAAGGTTGTCAAGAATGAAGTATCATGCCTCAATTACATGTTCCACACTATATACTACTTCTCTAATTAATAACAATAAGCAAAATAAAAGTGGAATTTCAGAACTAAAAAAAAAAAAGGTTACAATAAAAATCTACATTATAATGTAGCTAATTTGGTCAGTCTTAAAGCAATGAGAACCACTCTATTCATACCTTCTCTCCATGCCTTACCTTTACTTTTTTTTTTTTTTTTTTTTGTATTTTAGGGAAGGTGTTCAGAATCTCACTACTAGATTGGACTCATAGCGACCTGCTTGTTCACAGCCTCCCAAGAGCTGGGATTGTAGGCACACGGCACCACGCCCACTCTGAATTGCTGTCTCAGTGTGCCTTGGAGGCAGAGACTGCATGATAGTCCCAGGGATGAAACCTCTGGCCCCTATGCCTGTTTGCAGGTGCTTTAATCTGCTGAGCTATTTGGCTGGCCCTCCTATTTTGCTTTGAGGCACTTTATTTTATGTAAAGCTGTCCCAGTTACTCTTCTCTCATTGCTGGGACAAATACCCAACACCCAAAATACCCAACACCCAAAAGGAAGGAAAGGTTTATTTAGCTCACATGTAGTGGAGGTTTCAGTCCATACTCAGCTGGCTTCAAGACAGACTGGCATACGGCAGAGGGCAGCAGTTCATGGCAACGGAAAACAGTTGTTTTTGTTTTTTTCTAATATTTATACTTTTATATTCTAGCATATCTAATGTTTTCATTTTTGAAGATAGATAATCATTTGTTTTTTGAGACTTTATCTTTTTCAGTTGCATTAATGATTTACAAGATTTTATGAGGAAGAATCTTCATAAAGGCTGGACTTAATGCTTATTAGATCATTACAAATCACAGTCATCATGACTGTGCTGATATCTGTTGAACTTTTTCATGAAAATTGTGTTTCTCTGGTTCTTGCAATTCAGCAAGAGCAAAAGGTAAGTATAGTGGCAACAAGGGCAACAGAGAGCAAGTCTGTCTCTCTTATGTTGAATTCAGGTAATCTGCCTCAGGCTCAGTTCTGCACTCACACCAATAATCCCAGCAGCACTCACACCCATATTCCTAGAAAGATTTACACTCATAATACCAGCACTGGACCCACCCCATAACTGTATGGGGATTTGGGGAAACAACTAAACACAAGCCATAATAAAAGCTATGAGTCCTACAGTCCTCCACACTAAAATAACAAGACCATGAAATTGTGACTGAGAGTACATTTCCTTTACCAAGAGGATATATAGAGACATGAATCTCATTATTGAAATATCTAAAAGAAATTTTCTCATTGTCTTTGGAAGAATTAGACACTTTAAATTTTACAAAAACAATAAAACCCCCGAATGTGTTTTCTTTCATATTATCAGTATTACCTAAGATTCAACTTTTTAAATTAATTTTCATTTTGAGACAATTTTAGATGCATATGATACTGCAAAAAATATAGACATGTCTCACTTATTCTTTATGCACTTTTCACTAAAGTACAGTGTCACAACCAAGATAGATGAAACGAGGTGCACTAAATCTCGTATCATAAGAATGTCTCCCACTACCTTTCTATAAATACAGCCATAACCATCATCCTTAACCCCAAAAACCTCTGGTGCTTTTTCCATTTCTATAGCTTTACCATTTTAAAAATATTATACAAATGAAATCACACAATCTCTGGTTAACTTTATATCATATAGTATATTATCACAGAGAATAAACCAGATTGCTCAATATAGCAAGATAAAAAGGAAAATGCATTATGTTTACACTTTTTGAATTATTATTATTATTATTAT
>NW_004524903.1:1334825-1339823 GCF_000260255.1 Octodon degus
TTCTTTCTGTATTTTAGGGCAGGATCTACAGGGTGTTCAGGGTCTCACTACTAGATTGGGCTCATAGTGATCTGCCTGTTTCCAGCCTCCCAAGAGCTGGGATTACAGGTGCGCACCACCATGCCCAGTCTCAGTTGCTGTCTCAGAGATCCCCTGGGGGCAGGGTTGGAACAGCAGGCCCAGGGATTGAACCCCCGGCTCCTGTACCTACCTGCAGACATCTTAATCCACTGAGCTATTTGGCCAGCCCTTATCATTTGTTTTCTGAGACTTTGTATTTTCCATTTGCATTAATGATTTACAAGATTTTACGAGAAAGAGTTTTTATAACGGCTGGCTTTAATTCTTATTGTATCATTACAAGTCACAGTGATAATGAATGTGTTGATATCTGTTGATGAACTTTTTCATGAAAATTATGTTTCTCTGGTTCTTGGTATTATGCATGGTTTTCTGTTGAAGCCTAGGCTTTTTCACTATTATCTCATGTAACTCTGTATGTTATTGAAAGTGATTTTTAGATTATTTCAGTCAACACTGCTCCAATAGAGGATAAGTAGGGATGGTTGGTTTCTGATATATGCAGGTATATAGTCGTGTTTCCTAGTTGGTATCTGTTGACATCTGGTATAGTTACTTTGTGCATAATGGATAGTAGTGGCAGTTTGATTCTTCACTATGTTGGTCTCTCTACACACACACACATGCACGCACACACACACGCATTCACACTACTTTCTAATTGTGCTTAGAAGAAGGTACATCATTTTCTCTGAAAGAAAAATTTCATCAACTAATTCATAATTAATTCAGAGCTCAATATTGTTCCTTCACTCTAAGACAAATACAAGCTGCACATAATCTTACAAAAATTATAATATTATTACAGACAACTAATAAAACTCATGTAACTTTTGATCATTTAATCCATACCATGTGATCTGCTAGACACAATGCAAATTTTCATGTTTACCTATAGATGGGTAAGTACCAAAAATTGCCTTTACAGCAATCCATTTCTTAACATTTTAATCTAGAAATACTAAGGTACAAATTCCACTACATGAGTGCTGACTTTGAAATTTATAGAATAGATTATTAAGAAATGCTAAACTGTGGTTCACATATTTTGAAATAACCCAAAATTGATAGCCATTTGGATGATGGCCATGTTAATATTTACTCTTTATAGTCATTTTCAAGTACAGAAAGCTCCATAATACATGATACAATGTCATAATCTTTACTTTTAAATCATATAATGCTAATGTTATGTCCACGTTTAAAATTCTATGCCTATTTTAAAAGTCCGGTTTCTAGTTTGTAACAACTCCATTTCTTCCTCTTGTGTCTGTAGCTCTTCTTTCTGATATTTATTCCTACCTCATTTTCTTAAGTTTTTCTGAGATTCCATTCTTAATCACATATTCTTTCTTCCTTTTTTAATTCTTTCTTTCTAGTTTCATTTACTTCAATAGTTTAATGAAAAATTTCCCAAACTTTGCCTGTAATTCTTTTTTTTCCAAAATTTTATTGATAAACAGCAATGGGCCGGGGAGATAGCTCAGTAGAATAAGTGCTTTCCTGACAAGGACAAGGTCCTGAATTCAATCCCTGGTTCCGAAAAAAAAAAAAAAAAAAAAAACCTATTGCCTGTAATTCTTTGTTAGTCCAGGCTCACATTTTCAAAAGAGAGAGATTCCTGAAATCTTTCTAAAACAAATCTCATCTACTTCCAAATGATGGTTCTATTTCTCTAAAGTTTCAATGCTTTAACAGCTCCTGCAGGCATGAGGAGATTAACTAATTCTTAACCTTCCTTCATTACTGTAACTAATAGCTCTTTAAATGTTTCTAGTATCTGTTATAAGGAATTCTCATTGAACATTCATCTATAAATAAATTTTATCTTTACAGAGAGATAATTTATACTTTCTTCTTAAATTTAATCCCATAAATTTATAATAAGCTAATATGGCTATTGATATTTTTATTTTGCTTACTCACATTTTCACTATCAAAGACTTAGAAATCATTGATTTAATATTTGTAATTGTTAACATTAATATATGTTTAACCTACTTGACAAATAAGTCCAATTTTGAGAAATTGTGAAGCAAATTGCTATTTCCATTTTCTAATAGTGTTTTGAAATTCTGGTTAGAGGCACACCAATATAAAGGGAAAATAGCAAGGAATTCGCACTCCTCAGAGTCAGTGGTAGAATGGGCAATCCTAGCTCATTAGAAAGAAAGAAGACATGAAAAAGGTGGATGGTGACATGGCACTGTCATGTAAGGTGCTCAGTTCTAGGTTGTGATCTGCCTCTGGAAAGGGACGTGTCTGTGCTTCTCAAGATTCTGACGGAGATTGTGATATTCATAAATTATATTACCCAATGAAGAGAATGTTCCCTTTTCTTAACTGTCATACCCTGAAATTATCAGACATATGTTTCCATCTTAGCAGCTTTTCAAGATTTATGTCACTCTACATCACTTGCCAGGACAATTGGGATTAGCAAATTGTGATTCTTGCTCAGTAATGTTGCATCAGCCTGCTAAATTTTCTGTATTATTTTACTATTGTAGGGAAGATTCTTCAACCGGTGCCCATTGTTGTGGAAAAATGAAATACAGAAGAAAAATTTGTGAAAAGAGCCTGGAAATGTTTCAGATCACTTAGCATTCAGGAACGTGTCGTATCTTGTATTGATGGTAGAAATTTTACAGCCACATGCTACATTTGACTTCAACATGAAAGAAAACAGAACACTGCTTCAGCTAAAATACAGCTTGTTCAATAAAATTGTAAATAAGCCAACCTCAATAGCCATGTGTAAAACAGTCTGACATGCCAGGAAAATGTTTCATCTTCCTCCTGTCTCTGTCTCTGTCTGTCTGTCTCTCTGTCTCTCTTTCTTCTCTCCCTCTCTTTCCCTCACTCCCCCATCTCTGTCATTTATAGACATATACACACACAACACATTCATACACAGATATTGAAACTAATATTGTGATATGTAACTTATTTGACTTATTGTTAAAAAAGTGAATTATCAGTCCTTTAAAAATATTTTTGTTAATTATCATCTATTAGAGCAACTCTGTAGTAGATTACATATGGATAAAATGTTTTTGTATCTCTACTATCCAGAAAAATATATTCCACATCTCTTAAATCTGAGATGCCTTCATGGCTTAACCAAAATAATTTGGTGGAAATTGTGGGTGACCTATGGACCCTGAGCTCAAGAGGCTTTACAATTTCTGTTTTCAAAGCCTTGGAAATCTGACTTGAAACCACAATATAGTCTGATATTGCCTTGTAATGAGAGGAAAAACCTCACTTGCAATTGTTAGCACCACAAAAAGGTGAGATGTTACTGATAACTGAACACACACCCCGCCACACAGATGAAACCACATGAATGAATTAAGAAAATCATTCAAGGAATGTTATAGCAAAAACATAGCATCCAGATGAGAAATTAATGACTACTGTATTAAAATACAGCTCTACTGCAGTAGTGGTATAAGAATGAATGACACAAACCCTATCCTTATCCATAAAATTTTGGAAAATAATACTTTTCCAATTTCAATAATCAATTTGAGACTTATCACTCTGAGTAGAATCAAGGCAATCTAATTTATATTCTGTATTCCTAGAGTGATCTGAGATTCCTAATGATGATTTGGTTCTATGTTAATTGTGGATATATGAGATAGCATTCATTTCTTTATTAAAGTTATAGTCTAGACTTTATTCTATGAGAATACATGTTGTATAATGGTTTTTATACCAGTATACTGGTGCATAATTGGTTTTTGTTTCCCTTGGATTTGTTTGCTGTTTTCACTGATCTGCATTCTTTTTTCTTTGCATTTTTGAGACATGGTTTCACTATTCATTTCAGGCTGGCGCTGAACCCACTTTGTAGCCCACACTGGCCTTGAACTCCCAGGAATCACCCTGCCTCAAAATCGCAAGTGCTAGGACTGCATACCCTGATCACTGATTGTCTTGAAATGCCTTGCGGTTTTCTTTAACAGTGTTGAAGGTTTCAACTATTATATCATATTTGTGAGCAAATTCTGCTAGTGTCCCACAATTTCTATCTTTTGTTTAGGTTAATGATATTTAAGTTATTAAATCACCAGGAAAAGGGCAAAATGAAAGAATAACATTATTTTTGCCTACGATATAAACATCCCTAGTAATTTTAATGTCTTGCAAATATTGTGTGGGTTATTTCACTTCTTGGGGCTTGTAGAACACACACTGAAGATCATTTAAAATCTAGAAGCAATACTTTAGATAAGGAAGTTGAAGCAAACACAACAAAGACTTTTTTCCTTTTGATACTTTAGATAATACTTGAATCAAACAAAATAGATAATAAAATGCAAACATTTGATTTTGATTTTTCTAGCTTTGCTTTAGTAAAAGAAAGATTTTTTAGAACATCTCATATTAGGAGCCACCTATTAGAGCCAGAGTCCACAATCCAGTGTCCTTAGGAGAGTAACAATTAGGCTTTACCTCATTTTATTGTGTGTCACTATTTACTTGATGTCAATATTGCACAAAGTAATTTATACTATTATCATGTCTAAATCTCCTAGGACTTATTTTGTCTACAGTGATGCAGATGCTTTTTATGCTATCTAATGTATTTTAAATGTTTTCCTGTAAAAATATCATATATTTTAAAATTGCTTTATACCATCTATATACACAAAATTGTTGTTCTAAATGGATTTCTTTAGTACTTTGTGTTTGGTCTTTGCCAATTAATGTAGAAGAAAAATGCTGAATTTTGAAGATTATCTTATTTTGGTGTCTATTTTAAGTTTTGTAAGTTTTAGTATTTTGTAGTTACTGTCCCCATTATAAATTTATCAAAGACAGTTAGCATCTTGTTATCCTCATTCTTCTTTCTGTTAATTGTTTCTTCTTCTTCCTCTTCTTCCTCCTCCTCCTCCTCCTCCTCCT
>NW_004524903.1:1339923-1367383 GCF_000260255.1 Octodon degus
GGGGGGGGCAGCTCAGCCCACCAGGGGGCGGGGCTGGCTGGCATGTGGTGCTGGGGGATTGAACCGCGGTTCCTGTGCTTTGCTAAGCTTGTTCTAAGTAGGTGCTTTAGACCATTGAGCCATCTCACCAGCCCCAATCCTTTAAAACAAAAAATTAATATAACACTGTTACGGTTTGTATCTAGATGTGCCTGCAAAGCCTCATGCAGTCATACATAGAGCTTTTTGAAGGTGGCTGGAGTGGAGCTCCAATGGTGCAATTGGTTAGCACGCGATACTTATGCTGAAGGTGGCTGGATCTAGGGTGTGTGATGCTGGAAATGAGGATGTGATGTGATTAAGGGTGTCCACTCTGGGTATGAGTGCTACCCTCACTAAGAGTGAGTAGCCTGAATAGGATGTAAGGGGCAGAAAGAGGGTCACTGCTGGTTGCTTGTTGCTTCTTTGCTACTTTGCTGCTTTGGTGACCTCTACTATTTTATCCTGCCCTGGAGCCAGCCAACTATAAATTGAAACTACAAACTGTGAACTACTATAAACCTTTTCTCCTTTAACTTTGGGTGTAGGGTATTTTATCTCAGCAATGAGAAAAATAACTAAGATAGACCTGGTCTTATTTGAGGGGAAATAAGGTATGAAATCAGATGTATTCTTTAACATGTATACAGTATACTGTATTTGAGCAAACTATAGTGAGATGAGAACACTGTGACTGAGATATATTAAACAAGTATAAAATGACTCATTTGGTCTTTACTGTCTTTTGTTATCTGTAGCTGCATATCCCCACCGTTTGAATCTCTTCTACCTTGCCAATGATGTCATACAGAACTGTAAAAGGAAAAATGCCATCATATTTCGTGAGTCATTTGCTGATGTCCTTCCTGAAGCAGCTGCTCTAGTGAAGTAAGTAAATAGCTATCACTCCTTTTTTTTTTTCTTTTTGTTATTGTTTGTGGGGTTTCTTTTTTCTTTTCTTTTCTTTTCTTTTTTTTTTTTTTTTTGCAGAACCAGAGGTTGAACTCAGGCCCTTGCACTTACCAGGCAAGTGCTTATTCTACTGAGCCATCTTTTTTTAACTGTACTCTTAACTGTTATTTGTAATTATGCTATTTTTGGAGTCATCAAACTCAAAAAGTGATTTTCACTGTGTTTGTATGTTTTAATTTAAAAATAGAAAATGTCTTATTTACATATTGATAGAAATAATGGATTGTAAACCAATAAATAAATGTGTATCTGAAATATTGATAGTTGGTGAGTCTATAGGTTTAGATTTCTGGTATTTAGTTTATATAATGTTTCAATACTGCTATGGCTATTCTCAATACATTTTTAACATATACCTTAACGAATAAATTCTCTTATAATCCTGCTTTTTTTCATCCAGCAGAATCTAACTCTGCACTGGTAATAGGATGGTCCATGCTGGTGGAAACAGCATTCACCATCAGGCTTACAGAAGAAAGGCAGACTGTGTTCAAACAAATAACCTCATGATGAACCCAAGATACTCAATAAATGAAACCTAAAACAAATGTATCAATCAATATTTACTAGAAAAATAGATTAAATGTGAGACTTACAAATATGTTACAGTTTAGGGAGTTGGCTTACAATGACCATTCAGAATCAAAAGGCCGGTCTGCATGCTAGAGATCTGAAGGATCTAGAGGAAGGCTGACTGTAGTGTCCTGTGTAAGACTGTGAAGTTAAATGTCTTGAATGGAAGGCTGAAGACAACACCTAAGTGGAAGGTCTTGGAAGAAGCAGGGACAAATTCCTCTTTGTTTCCTTTTACACCACTCAGGTGATAAGTTGCTCTTTGGTGAGTCTTCTGTCTTCAGTAAGTCCCCAGCAACACACAGAGCTATGATGACCTAATTTATTTGGCATTTCTTACTCAAATTGACAATTACTATTACATCCAATTTAAGGTGGGAAATTGTAAAAAGAAGAAAGGAAATTAATGAAATTGAGATAGAAATCTAAACAAATTTGTTTCTGACAAGAATAATCAAAATAGATAAACCACTATCCAAATTTCAAGTGGAAATGGGGAAAAGGAGGTAGCATTTTCTATGAAAAATTATATTCCAACAACTTGGAAAATGCAGATGCTCTTAGGCTCATATCTACCCAAAGTAAATCAAGAAGTCAAAAAATTTCAACAATGCAATATCAAGCACTCATATTCATGCAGTAAAAAAATTCTATGAACTAAAGAAAGCCCAGGTTGTGAATTCACTACTGAATTCTTCAAGACCTTTAAAAATGTTGAAACAATGTTCCTCAAACTCTTCAAAGAAACTGAAAATGGAAGAATATTTCCACGCTTGTTTCTTGAACACAGCAACATTCTCATCCCCAAACCAGGCAAAGACCCAAATAAAACAGAAAAATAAAGACCAGTTTTATTAGTGCACATAGATGAAAACTCCTTAATAAGATATTCACAAGTGGGATGCAAGATATCATACATAATGGCCCAGTAGACTCATTTCAGGATTGCAAGTATAGTTGAATCTGTGCGAATCAGCAAATGCAATACACCACTTAAATGGAAACAATGACCATAATCACATGATAATATCCACAGATGCATGATTTGGCAAAATATAACACCCATTTGTGATTTTAAGAATCTCTAAATAAAATAAGTATAGAAGGGCCTCATAAGAGTCTTTTAAAATCTGTTTATGACAAATCAACAGCCTGAAAGTTTTTCCTCCAATATTAGGAAGAAGACATGCCATCAACACTTGCTTACATCAAGGTATTTGTCTTAGTTACTTTTTACTCGTTGCTGGTACAAATACCTGACACTCAAAATGAAGGGAGGAAACGTTTATTTAGCTCACAGTTACTGGAGGGTTCAATCCATATTCCGCTGGCTCCAAGGCAAATGACAGCAGTTCATGCAGCAGAAAACAATGAAGAGCAGAGGAGGAGCAGCAGCTGAGGCCTCCATCAAGCCTCTCTCTTCCTTCTGCGCTGACTGACTGCGAAGACCAGCACTCCACAGTGAAGATTGGAGCTCCTCCAAAGTGGCACAGCTGCAAAGACAAAACTCCTCTGAAGACTGAGACTTCTCCACAGAAGCAGGGCGAGGCAGCAGGAAACCAGGCAGGGCGGCTTCCTGCCTTTCTCAATTCCTGGGCCCTGCCCACCTGAAGGGCAAGGCCTCCATGCTGCTGGAGCTGATTCAGCCAAGTTGACACAATGTATCAACTAACACAATCCACCCCTTGTCAACTTGGCAACTATACATACACTTTTTTAAAGCCAATTTCCAGGTACACAGACATGCTTAAACATTTTACAAATTGAACATTGCATTACATTAGAACCATGACATGCTACCACTGGCCCTCCAAAGACTCATGCACAACCATTTACACAAAAGACATTTTAGTCCACCTCTTAAGAGTTGCCAAAGTCCTAGAAGTTTCAGCAACACTGAAAAGTCCAAGTCCCAAGCTTCCAAGATCTAAGGCAAACTCTTAGCTGTAAGCCCCTCTAGAAATGAAAAGTTAAACACTTCTAACATTCACAGGCACAAGATAAGCGTTGCCATTCCAAAAGAGATACACAGCAGGATACAAACAACTGGGACCAAAACAAGTCCAAGGTCCAGAAGGGCAAACATTAAGTCCTGTACTCCCCTGTGGACCGTCCAAAGCACCCTGTAATGAGTAGTGAGCTCCAAAAGCCTTACGTGGCTCCACTGCTAAGGCAGGTAGCTCCTATGGCTTTTCTCTCAGGCCTGCTTTGCTGCCTTTTTGCAGCTTTTCTTAGACCATCCACATTCCTGGCTTTTTCAAACTTCTGAGGTTTCCACTGAGTAGGCTTCTCACTCACAGCTTCACACACTGCCCTCTCAGGGGTATACTGCCTGGCCTCCCAGGCCTTCTTCTGAAATCTGGGTGGAAGCCTTCTGAACCCCAGAACACCTGCATTCCTCATGCACCTACAACAAAAGCCACGTGGATGACGCCAAGGGCTGCTGCCAGCTGGAGCAGAATCCAGGGTTTCCTTTCTCTTGGCTGTAGGGGTCGAGAGCGTGGATCGCTGAACACTCTGACCCTGATTCCGAGAAACAAATTCTCTATGCCGGCGCCATTCTGCAATCTGATGTGGCCACTGCCTCCATTCTGGAACATGGGGCTCTGCAGCTTTCTCCTTAAAGCAAAGTTCTTCACCCTTGTGATTCTGAGGCTGCAAAGGGCAAGAACCTGCCACTTCCTGTGATGCCTCAGAACATCTTTTCTACTCTCTTGTTCCTTCTCAGCAATGGAGATCCTCTCAGCTCTGTCTTCACAGTCCACAGCCTTCCTGACGCTTCCTTTCTTGCCAAACTCACAACATTTTAAATCATCCTTTTGGGCTTTTTGTTCTTGATTCTCAAAATAAATCCGGCTAAAAGTTCCCAGTAACAACCAGGCCACTGCCCCAATATTTTGCTGCCTTGAAATATCTTTTTCAAGAGTAACTAGTCCACTGTGCTTAATTTCAGTCTCAGGCAAAGTTTCTGGACAGGAGCAAAATGCAGACAAGCCTTCTGCCAACCCATAACACAAATCATCTGCAACCAATGCTGTCCTACTTCCCAGCAGAAACCTCCCCAGCCTGGTCTTTACAGGCCAGCTTTCCATCAGCCTTCTTGTCTTCTGAGCTCTGGCCAGAATCTCCCATACAGAACAGCTGAAGCTGTTCCAGCGCTTCGTGTGTAGGCAACATCTCCAAACCTTTCCTATCTCTTCCCATAAGCCAGTCCCAAAAGCTTGTAATCCACATTGTCAGGTATAGCCACAGCAATGACGCCACTCCTCTGGTACCAAATTCTGTCTTGGTTACTTTTTACTCGTTGCTGGGACAAATACCCGACACCCAAAATGAAGGAAGGAAAGGTTTATTTAGCTCACAGTTACTGGAGTGTTCAGTCCATATTCTGCTGTCTCCAAGGCAAACGACAGCAGTTCATGCAGCAGAAAACAATGAAGAGCAGAGGAGGAGCAGCAGCTGCAGTGGAGTCCATCAAGCCTCTCTCTTCCTTCTGTGCTGACTGCGAAGACCAGCTCCACAGTGAAGATTGGAGCTCCTCCAAAGTGGCACAGCTGCAAAGACCAAGCTCCTCTGAAGACAGACTTCTCCAGGGAAGCAGGGCAGGGCAGCAGGAAACCAGGCAGGGCGGCTTCCAGCCTTTCTCAATTCCTGGGCACTGCCCACCTGAAGGGTGAGGCTCCCATACTGCCTGAGCTGATTCAGCCAAGTTGACACAATGTATCAACTAACACAGTATTCCAAACAATATAAAAAGCAATCAAACAGAAAGAAAAGCATCAAATTGTTGTGAGTGTTTGTACATGGCATTGTCAGACACAATGTAAACCTGAAAATTCCTTCAAAAGACATAAAATTGAGACTGGGTGTCGTAGTGTGTGCCTGTAATCTCAGTGCTTGAGAGGCTGAAAATAGGAGAATCACTAGAAGACTGATCTGTGTAGTGAGACCCTGTAGAACCTGTACTAAATACAAATAAAAAGCTAAAATTAATAACCAGACTCAATAGTGTAGCTGGATACAAGTCAACATACAAATACCAATACTGTTCTTTTTTCTTGATTGTGGAACTTTGCATATGTACATATTTTGAATATCTGTATAAAATGTTTTATTTCTTCTCCCCCTGACCACCAGTAACCTCCCTCCATCCCTTTGTATTTTCCCATTTGTAAAATATTTCACTCTGTCATATGTATTATTGTTCAGAATATTATATTAAAGAATAATTTGTCAGTCATCAAGCATATGAGTGTCTTCATATTTAAAGGAATCATTCTATTATTAGAATGAGTTATGCCCATGCTAGTTATGCCCATGAGTTATAACTTTATTCAGCATAGTGCTTTTTAGTATACTTCATCCTGAAAATTCAAATGTTGTTCTTGCACTTTATAACATACATGGTAACTTGTGTTTTTCTAAGTAACACATTTATTCTTTGCTGTGCTAACTTATTTTTCCTACATATGTATATAATAATTTTTACAATAATTTATCTGAAATTTCATAAAGAAATGAATTGTGCAATCTTCCTTATTTTTAATAAGGAGATACTTAGATTATTTGAATAACTTTAATTTTTCATATGTTCATGGCTTCTATCTAGATATCTCCCTCATAAACTCATAGGTGAACTTTTAAGAGTGAGGCTTGTGATACTGGGATCTAGGACTTTTGATACTGGGATTAAGGGTATATCACAGTAAATTAGCCCCATGATTGGAATTAGCATGGTACTGATGCTACCACCAAAGGCTGACTATCTAGGAGAGATAAAAGGGAAAGGTAGTCTGACTGCATGCTGCTTCAGGGCCTTCTTCCTGCCACACCATGAACTGTTTCTCCTCTATCATGCACCTTTGCCTTGTCTTCCCCCACCCCTGAGCCACCTAAGTATGAACTGAAACCTCTAATATGTGAAGCTAATAAATTTTACCTTCCTCAATTTTGGTGTGTCTGGTATTTGCCCCAGCAATAAAAAGTAACTAAAACACATATCCTTTCCTTTCTTCTGAATTTATTGCTATCATGCATTCATGTGCAAGACATATATCTGTGGGGTAGAACTTCTGTAAATAATTGCAACTGATACACTTACATTCACTTGATATGGCTGTGCTATTTTATATGTAAGAATATATTTATTATTCCTCACAAAAGCCACTATGTAGAATAGTGTTTATGTGGTGGATATACAGTGTTCACTTCTTCTGGTCTTTTCTTTATTCTTTTAGTGTTTGTGTCATAGATACTTGAAATGTATACATTATATTTTTTCATTTTTTCTACTAATTCATTTATAGGTTTACAGTCAGTCATTTATGCTAAATATTGTACACACTTGAAAGCATATTTGAGCTAGGCAAAATGCTGAAGTAAGAAACTAACCAGTAGGAAATGGGGCATGGGGCATATGTCTCAAGAGCTTCATGAGTGATATATTTAAAATAAAATGCATAGAATCCAAGTGAAAATATCATTACCATTTTACTTATGTTAAATGCTTTAAAATTTCATACTTGTCAGGTTTACTGTAGAAAGAAGCATAGAAGAGTTACATATTGAAAGTGATTGTGAAGCAGGAGAATTACCTGAAATCAGACAGAACATTGTAGCACTGGAGGTCAGTGTCATTACTCAAACATAGAAAACTGAAAAAGATGCCAAACATTTGGGAGGAAAATGTGGGTTCTATGTCACTGTGACTCTGTGTTCAGTAGCTATACTAGTCATGTATCAATTGATTTAAATAAATGAGAATAAAGTCCACTTAAAGAGGGAAAGTTATTTTGACTCACTGTTTCAGAGGTTTCATATTCTACAGTCAGCTGGCTCCTTTGCTTTTAGGCTTTTGGTGAATCAATAACATCATGCCAGCCTGGTGTAAGGAATGTGTCCAGTTCACGGCAGTCAGGATGCAGGAGGACAAAGAGGAGGATGAGGAGAAGGAAGATGAAGGAGAGAGAGAGACAGGGAGACACAGAGACAGAGAGTGAGAGACAGGAAGAGAGAGATAGGGAGAGACAGAGACAGAGAGAGGAAGAGAAAGACAGAACGAGAGAGAGATGAGACAGAAAGAGGAAGGGAGGGGAGGGGATGAGCTAGAGAAGGAAAGGAGAGTAGAGGAGAGGAAGGAGATGAGAGAAGAAAGAAGAAAAAAGGATTGAGGAAAAGAAGAAAGAAAATGAAAAAAATCGAGAGGGAAATCATAAATTGCAAAGCCATATTCCTAGGAACTTGCTTTATCCCCTTAGGCCCACTAAACCCATTAAGATATAAAATCTAACAGTGAATTAATCTCTTAACAAAATTATAAACTCATGATACAAACTTTTCTCAAAAGTCCCACTTCTGAAAAGAGATGACCTGGGGACCAAGAAACAAATACCTGAATCTTGAGGAAGACACCATATGCAAACACTAACAGTAGGGAGCAGTTTTCTGAGTTCGAATAGTACCGCTTGCAAATCAATTGTTAAATAAACCAAATGAAATCCTCCTTTTCAACAAATATTCCAAAATATGTTAGATTAGAGTTTATTATAAATTTAGAAACCAGTATTTATCTGTTAATATATTTGCGTCATTATAGGATTCAATTTTTGTGGGTTTTTTCCTGAACATAGCAGCTTCTTTAATAAAATCATTTAGTACTATTTCAGCAGCTGCTAGAGCTAGAGCTAGCACTGCTAGAGCTCATTTTCCAGGAAGCCCGTCACTGCTGTTTTTCACTTGTTAATTTTCTCTAATCCTTCTCATCCTAGATGGATCCTCCACAAATGTTTTCTCTACAATTCACATCCTTGATTCCACCATCTGGTACTGAAAAGAATCCTTACCGATTCAACTGAAATACATTTTTTTGGTGCCTCTGGGTTGAATATCAGTTTATTCAATTAAAGTAATTTATATTATAAATTATATAATCATGATGAAATTTCATTTCATGCTGTATAACATGAAATTATGATGCAACTGACTTCAGAAGATTGTTCACACTTTTAAAAAAGAATGAATATAAATTCCGTATTACGTGACTAACCTGTCATTGTTGTAAAGCATGCTTTTTATGGAGAGTCTCATTCAGACAAAATAGACATCAGTCCATTTTTCAAAAAAAGTTTTATTAATTTTTATTAGCTTTAAAATAATGAAATGTAATGAAAAAATAAAAATTTACTGTAAGACTAAACCTTGATTTGACAGGTTGTCAGACAATTTCTTCATCTTACATAGTTACTGTTGGAGTATGTACAGTCAAAACTCTTATTGTATACGCATTTATTTTCTCAGTGAAATAAACCTTTGTTTTGCCAAGTCAGAATCTGTAATTTAGAGAATTTTTCCTAATGAAACATCCAAATTTACCAACCCCACATATTCCACTTCCTGAATCTTAGATTAATCATTCTTTTCTGTATTCCCATTTGGTTATCATTAGCTGAAGGTTTCATTAGCTTAGTTATAGTGTTAATTTATGCTTTACTTGTATGTGCTTATTTCCTCCAGTCTTACCACAGAAATCTTTAAATGATCATAAAAGAAATACTTTGCTGTTTGGACCATGATATCATTGATAAATAAAAATAGTGAGTGTTTCTATTTGTCTCCAGAATAATGTCTATGCTCTTGATAATCATTGCCTACAGAGCTTCCTGTAATTTATTACATTTTTAAAACAAAATAATATACGAATTCTTGTGCCTAAAAAGATCTGAACCCCACAACTCCCCATGATTGTATTTGTTTGACAAATGTATGTTAACTATTAACTCATCACTACCACTCAGTTCAGCTACCAGATCAGCAGTTTTAGGATTTTTTTTCTGCTCCAATAACATGTTGGCATAAAATATTATTTTTATTTACTTTACCATTTAACCAGCAAATATCTGGAAAGCCTTCATTAACTTGATTTTGATCTGAACATTTCTTCATTCCTTGCTATCTTGCTTATATTGATGTGCTCAAGTGAAATTTATACAACAAAATCTTATGGGTAACTGGAAATTGTAGAATGTGAGTATGGTGGAACTTAATATCACTTTTATTGTCAGATTTGTCTTGATCAATTTGGACTCATTTTCAGAATGAAGATGAAGAAAACTGAGTAGATGCTGAGGTAAATTTAGGAGCACTTGTCCATGAATGAGATTCAGAATGTGAAGAGATGAGAATGATTAAGAGAAAATACTGGATTTACTGTATGATTATCTGAGAAGATGGTATTTATATATCTTAAGAGTGAGAAAAATGGAATATGAATATATTATAAATCACATAAATCCACTATTCATTTTGGATAACTTTTCATTTAGTTTGTGTTGCAACTCCATTTTGTTTTCATGACTAAAAATATTTCCAATCTATTTCCAATTCTCATAAGGTTGGGTTTGATGTAAGGGACTTTCTATTTATCATTTAAACTACCTAATTTTTAAACTTCAAAATGCAGTTTCAAATCATTTTAAAACACAGATTTTACTTCAATAATTCCACAATCTGAAATTCCACATTTACCATAGGCTGACTGGTGAATCGAATGGGTTGTGATAAAAATATTACTCAGAAATGCAGTAAGCCAGTTAGCTATTTACCAAGGGGATATATCCCCAGTATTTTGACATTGTGTCATGTTGCTGAATTCTTTTTTATTGATAAATTTTCAAAAAATTTCATTGTGCCTAATCACACAGGCATCAGAAATCAACCAAGCAGCAGTACCTTCTAGGGCCATCCTAACATGATATTCTTCATTCCCACCAAAAGAGCCTTAGGTGAACTGCTGCCGTGTTCTATCTTCGAATTTGAAGATAGAACACCGCCACCACCACAAAGCAGCTGAAATGCTGAAGTGCTGTGCACCTGCACTAGGAAGACATCAATTTTCTGCCGTCCCAAGTCCTTTGATCCTGATAGTAAATGTGTCTTGCAGTTTCTGGAACTTTATGCCATCACATGCAGTCTCACAGAGCCTGTAACTCCTCTTTGCCATATTGTGCCAGGTTGCCTAGCCATCACTGTGTGGGAACTAACTCCTGAAGGCCTCAGGGGGCAGAGTACTGTTAACCATAGGGCATACAGTATGTATAAGTTCTGGTGTCATATGCTTCACAATATTCCTTCCTTCCCAGCATCATAACTCTACTATAACCAGACCAAAATCAAGCTTCATATTTTTTCTCTAGAACTAAGCAACTGAGGTGTGACTTATACCACAGACTATGGAAATGAATCTAAGCCTAATCAAAGGGACACTAAAATTATTGTGCAAATTATCTTATAATTAATGTATATCTGTAAGATAAAGGTAAAAAGACAAAACATTTAACTGTAGGATTAATAATTTGTTAAATAATACACATGAGTTAAATAATATATAATATATAATATTATATATATATGAAAAAAATAATGAAGGAATTGCTCAGCATATCAAAAAAGACATAGATTCAAAACATAGAGGAGCACAGGAAAATGATGGACATCTTTACTGAACAGTTTTGGAAACAATTAGGATGCATAAAATAGATTTAAAGAGCTATCCAGAAAATTAAAAATTCCATTTATGCGCCAGGGAGATAGCTTAGGGGCATAAGTGCTTTCCTGAAAGCATAAGGCCCTGAATTCACACCTGAGCAAATATATTCCATTGAAAGGTGGTAAAGCTGCTTGAATTAAACTAAAGATAGACTTTCACACCTTGAAGACAACACTGCAGGTACTAATCACAAAAGGGATGAACACTTGAAAATAACAAGGTCCAGGAAATAATAATTCAACAGCTATAAGATGATACAAAGAAAAAGTAATACTAATGTTGTGTTAATAAAAAAATAACAGGGGTCTACATGAATGACATAAGCAGTATATGTGAAGAAGTAGTAGCAGAAAAATTCCAAAGCAAAGGGAAAGAATCTGACACAGTTAAGTAATGCATATAAAATTCCAATTATCCATGATCAAAATAAATCTGCATCCAGATATATAGCAATCAGTATCTCAGAAATTCATCAAAAGAACAGGACACTCAAAGCTATTAGAGAAACGAAACAGTTCTTCAGGAAGAAAAAACCCCAAGAATCACAGCAGATTTTGTAACAGAAAACATTGAATCACTAAGAGCTTAGGATAAAATGTTTCATGTACTAAAAGCAAATAATGTCCAACCCAGGTTGATGTGCCCTGAAAAACTATCTATCATTTAAAATTAATGGAGAAATAACATATTTTCATGATACAAAATATTAAGAAATTCATAACTGCCAGACCCCTAAAAAAGATAATCTAGAAATAAATAACATACTTATCAGGGAATAAAGGAGGAGGAAGAGATAATGACTATATATATATATATATATATATATATATATATACTAAATGCAGTAGAAGTCAACTATATGGGACAGATTTTAACAGACATAAAAATAAAATAAATAATACCACAATTGTAACAGGGACTTTAACATCTCATTGTGAAAAAGAAATACATCAACTGACAAAACTCAGCAAAGATATAGCAAAACTAAACCAACCTTTGAACAACTGGACATAGTAGGCCATTACAGAGTGTGCTACCAAATATGGTCATAATGAACATTTTTGTCAGCTGCACATGGGATGTTATCTAGCAAATAGAACATGCTTAAGGAAATGCAAAAATAATTTTGAAATTATTTGATGCATATTATTGGACCATAGTGTGATAAAAGAAATTGCAAAACTTCAAGAGCCAGCCAGATTGCTCAGCAGATTTAAGTGCCTGCTTAGGCAGCCACAGGGGCCAGGGGTTCAATCCCTGGGCCTGGTATGCCAGCCCTGCCCCTAGAATTCACTGAGATGGCGATTGAGACTGTGTGTGGTGGCATGCGCTTGTAATCTCAGTGCTTGGCAGGCTGTATATAAGGATCACTATGTTTCTGCTCTACATAGTGAGACCCTGTAGACCCTGTACCAAATACATTTTTAAAACATTTAAAAATATTAAAAATAAATTGCAAAACTTTGTAAACACATGGAAATTAAATTCCTGAACTACCAATAAGTCACAGTTGAAATAAAAAATAAATTAAACAGTATTTACAACAAAGAGAAAAATGACATGTAACTTATTGGAACCTGTGGGATGCAATGAAAGCAGTTCTCAGTGGGAAATTTATAGCTATGAGTTTTCACATCAGAAAAACAGAACAAGCCAGAATACAAAATTTTATGGTGCACATCAAACTTCTAGGAAAAAAAAAATTAAGCCCAAGCCCAAAAAGGTAAGGAAATTATAAATATCAGAGCAGAAATTAATGCTATTAAAACTAAGAAAACCATAAAAATAATTAATGTATTGAAGAGTTGGTTCTTTAAAAGAATAAATAAAATTGATAAATACCTCCCCAAATATATCAAGAAAAAAATGAGAAAGAAATAAGAATACCAAATTCATGTAATAAGGAATAAAAAGGTGACGCCACTATAGCTACATAGAAATTCAAAGATCATCAATACTTACTTTGAAAATCTTTACTATTGTAAGATGGAAAAACACAAAATAGCTATATTTCTAAATACATATTGATTACCAAAGTTGAGTCAAGAAATATAAAATTCCAGATTCAATATCAGTCAATGGAATTAAAAATGTAGTAAAACAATATAACATACCAAGGAAAGCCCAGGTCCTGATAGACTTATTGTTCAATTCTATAAGAAATTTAGAGAAGATTTAATGGAAATTCTTCTAAAATTCTTCAACGAAACAGAAAGGAAAACATATCTCCCTAGCTCATTCCTGGAGGCAAGTATTATGCTGATCCCAAAAGCAGAGGAAAACGCAACCAAAGAAGAGAACCACGGGCCAAACTCCCTAGTCAACATAGGTACAAAAATCCTCAATAAAATACTAGCAAACAGAATGGTGCAAATCATCAAGAAGATTATATAACATGACCCAGTGGGATTCATCCCAGGAATTTAGGGATGGTTCAGTATATGAAAATCAATAAATGCAATACACCATATCAATACAAAGACAAAAATCACAGGATCATCTCAAAAGAAAGAGAAAAAACTTGAGGAAAAATCTAACACTCATTCATGTATAAAACGTATGGAAAATCAGAAGAGATGGTCTTTGCCTCAATCAGCTAAAAACCATCTATGATGAACCAATAGCCAAAATTATACTAAATGGACAAAGAATGAAAGCTTTCACTGCAAAATCAGGAACAAGATAAGTAGTCCAGTATTACCAGTTGTATGCAAGACAGTTCTGGAAATATTAGTCAGTGCAATTAGACAAGAGAAAAAAATAAAAAGAATATGGTTTGCAAAGAAATAAATGAAATTATTATTAATCATTCACTCATGGTATAATACTCAACAAGAAGTTCCCAAATACTCCACCAAAAGACTTTAATATTTAATAATCAAGTTCAGTAGCATTGCTGTATACAAAGTCAAGACAGGCTAGAAAAGCAGAAAAAGGAAAGAAAAAAGAGGGAGAGAAAGAGAAAGAAAGGAAAAGAGAGAAAAGAAGAGGAGAGAGAGAGAGAGAGAGAGAGAGAGAGAGAGAGAGAGAAACAGAGAGACAGAGAGAGATAGAGACAGAGACAGAAACCCACATCAAAATTAGAAACCTCTAACTAAATAATTAACAGCATAAAAAGGGAAGCTATGAACTGGAGAAAATGGTTTGAAAATCACATATCTTCTAGAGACAAACAGTCACAGTTTATTATTGTCTTAGTTACTTTTTACTCGTTGCTGGGACAAATACCCTACACTCAAAATGAAGGAAGGAAAGCTTTGCTTAGCTCACAGTTTGTGAGCGTTTCAGTTCATACTCCACTGGCTCCAAGGCAAAGAACAGCAGTTCAAGGCAGCAGAAAACAATGAAGAGCAGAGGAGCAGAAGCAGCTGTGGGGTTTGTCAAGCCTCTCTTCCTTCTATGCTGACTGTGAAGATGCACACTCCACATGAAGATTGTAGCTTCTCCAAAGTGCTCTGGCTATGAAGATCAAGCTCCTCTGAAGACTGGTTCTTCTCCAAGGAAGTGGGGCAGTGCAGCCACCTGGAGCCCTACTCAAAACCTTTATATACACTTTTTGTGCTAAGTCATTCTGGGGCAGAATATGACCCTAGGATGGAACCAGTTACACCCCAGTGCTGGCCCTAATGCGCTGTAGGGTGGAACGAATCCCACCCCAGGTTGGACCCTGGCCACCTACAGGGCTGGGCCCCCATACTAGGAACTACCACAGCCAATTCAGCCAAGTTGACACAATGTATCAACTACCACAATCATGCAGCCATGTAATCCAACTGAACAAATATCCTGATTAGACAATGAACAGTTTATCTAGACAAATATCTTTCTAGCAATAAAACAGCATAAAACAGATGAATGGTTAATGAAAAATTATGCAACATCCTTTATTATCAGGGAAAGTCAATCACACTAGAGTAGGATATCACCTCATTATCTAATAAGATGGCTACTATCAAAAAAGCAAGGGATAATGAATATTTACAATGATCTGGAGAAAAAGGAATGATGTAAAATGATGGAAATCTATGTTAGTACACTTATTAGGGAAAACAGTCTAAATGCTCCTTGTAAAAATTAAAAATAGACCTACTATATAGTCTAGCAACCTATTACTTGTTATATTTCTAAACAAAATTAAATCAGGTTTTAGAGATCTGAGTATTTACAGATCTGAGTATTACTATTGTTCACAGTAACTAAGGTACAAAAACAACAAAGCAACTGCTAAATAAATAATGAAATGCCATTGTATATAAAATGGAACAATAATCACCCTAAAGGAAGAAAAAAAAGAGATCTTTCTCTTTTGTAAAAAATACAAGAGCAGGACGTTAGTCTATATGAAAATAATCAAAAAACAGAAATTCACTGCATAATGCCATTTACTTGTAGACTCTAGACAACAACAAAAAATAATGAATACACAAAGTTAGAGAATAGACTAATCATTCCCAGGTGATATGGAATAAAAGTGGAAAAGTACAGGTCAAATGATAAAGAGTAGCCTACCTATAAAATAAACGGTTCTGGAGATCTAATGTACTACATTGGTTCAGTTAATTATTGCACTGGGGACTCTTGATAACTAATTAGATTTCAATTTCTCTTGCCACACACAGACACAAAAGGATATCTATGTTAGATGATATATACACTAATTAGCTTCACTATAATAACCATTTTATTTTCTTTATTTTGTGAATTATTACCATACCATATGAAGTGAAACACATTTTAAAATAATCATTTTGAGCACCAGATAAGACTATGTCGGAACTCTTAAATTCTCAAAAATTAATGCCCAAAAGAAATTTGTTTATCAACATAATTATCAGCTTCTATTTAAATAGCCTGGGTTAAATAAATTTAAAGTCATTTCCAAAGATGTATCAAATTAAACATAGATATACATTTGAAAAATTATCAGAAGATTTATAGGTATATTTGCTGATAACTTCTACTTAATAAAAAATTTATTAAAAGCTATTTAAAATAGTTATATTGAATGATGCTTCAAAAATAGGTAAATTGGTGTCTCATTTAGGAAGACTACAATGAGAGTTTTTCCTACTCTGAGTACAAAGAAGATACTTGATATACCAACAACTGTAGAATCCTTTAGTCTAAAGCAATTCATTATAAGTTTTAATATTATTTCATATAGCATCAATTTTTAATTCATTGAAAATTTAATTTAAAAATTTAGCAATATGAACCAGAATTATATTATTGCATTTTGCGTTGTACATTGAACATCTAACTTAATGCTTAAACAATGTAAAGTGGGTGTTATTATTTTCATGTTATAATTTGCAACCAAAGATGGGAGTTAAAAGAGGTAGAGCCCACAATAGATCTCTAGCATATTTGACTCAAAAACACATATTATTTTCTGTATTCTAGATTTTGTCTTTCCTTCCACTCATATTTTCCATCAAGTGCATACCACATAATAAAACACATTAAGTAAAAAAAAGTTAATAGAAATTAAAGATCTTGAACTGTGTTTACCATTAATGGGAGTGGATATTCATTACACAGTTCTATACGTCTCTTTGTTACTCATCAATATGAATCTATCTTATCCTTCAAGATAAACATTTGGGTATCTAAAAATTATTCTTATAGGGTATTTGAAATATTTAATAACATATCAATAGTTAGATAACATAATTATAGAGCATATATTCATAGATATTTGTAGTATGATTATTTTGTTACTAACATTAGATGCTACAAATTTATGTTTTTATGCCTATGGTTAATGATATATCTTTTTATATTATAATAATAATTATAAATTAGGAGCATACATATGTATATGTGTATATATATATATATCACTGATAATTTTGTGAATACAGTTTATATTTCTATTTGTAACAGGTTCTGTTGCTAATTAAACATTTGTGGAGCTTGGAGGAGGAGCTCTGTGGCCAGTCCCTGCTGGTCTAAAGTTCAGCTGAGCAGAGCTAGCAGGAGCTACTGTGTGGTCAAGCCCTGCCTATGGAGTTTGGCAGAGTGGACTCAGGAGGAGAGAGTGAGGTTTGCAGCTGGACACAGTGATCTGAGGCAAACTGCTAGGCCCAGAATGACCCAGACTACAGTCCACACCTACAGGATGATCATCATGGCAGGGGAACAAAGTTACATGCAAATTCCCAGTGCATGATATGCTTTGATCTGCTTTGTAATACAGCTATAGTGTTTGCTTCTATGGTATAGAACAGAAAACCATTAGTTACAAAAGTTTGTCACTTTCTACATATTCCTTGCTATTATTAGTATTGATAATTGCACTACTGTAAATAGTATACCACATCTTCCTTAATGATATGTTCTCCCTTGGGTAATGATATCAGATGATATGGTTGTAACCTCACAAAAGCCCTATGATGAAGGATAGAGGGTAGTGCCAAACAGAAACCAGTATCGCACACTCAATCAATAGAGAAGGCAAAATACTGAAATGCACAAGAAAGCAAGAATCTCTGACACAGGAAAGATACATAAAGAGCAGACTCTTTACAGAGAGGTTATGATTATAGTGATGCAGCTACCTACTATCAAACTTTCACAAAAAAGTCACAGAAATAAAGATAAATAATTGTTTCTCAAGTAGAAAATAACAAAATGAAGGAGCAAAATGCAATCTCAGGCCCCAACCAGATGCAGAACAAATCCCGAAGACATCAGCAAAGAAGAAATTGGAAGCCACACATCTGAAAGCTCCAAAATAATAGTAAATTAAATAAACAAACAACTGCACAAGGGTATAGAAGAAATCAGATCAGAAAAAGTCTCCAATGTAAAAGTGAAAAAAAATGATAACTATAATGGAAGAATTACTAAGGGTTTCTAAAAATACATTGATTTAAAAATAAGAGGAGAATAGAAAAATGATGAACATAGTGAGCAATACAGGAAAGAAATAGAATGTACAACCAGATTCAAAGAGTTATGCTGAAAATTAAAAGTTCCATTAAAGGTTGGTGAAACTCTTTGAATGGAAGTGAAGATAGACTTTCAGGCCTTGAAGGTACCATGGCAGCTAGTGAACAAGTATGGAAAGATCTCTTAATGACAGCAAGGATCCTGGAAATAATAATCCATCAGCTACAAGACAGTAGAATGATGAATAAGATAAAACTAATAGGGATCAGTGAAAAAGAAGAAGCCAACAAAAACAATATAAAAGAGTATTTGCAGAAATAATAAAAGAAAATCCCCCAAATATGGGGAAACAATCTGCTATTCAGATAAACAAGGCATATAGAACTCCAAACAGCGTGAACCAAAATAAATCTATACCCAGACATATAAGAGTTAGATTATAGAAATACAGCACAAGAAGATACTAAAAGCTGCTAGAAAAAATAAACAGATCACATTTAAAGAAAAACTGATCAGAATAGAAAACCCATCAGAAGATTTCTCAACACAATCAAGTCAAGAACAGCATGGAGTGAAGTATTTGAGGTCCTACAAGGAAAAAAGAAATACAATCCAATGAAAATTCAAACACAACCTACAGGAATTTCTGGAATGCAATGAAAGCAGTGCTTAAGGGGAAATTTATAGTCATGAACTCACACATTAGGAAAACAGAAGGTTAACAAATACCCTAATGCTGTGCCTCCAGCTTCTAGCAAAAGAACAGAAATTAATACAATTGTGACAAATACAATAATACAAAGAATTAATGAATAAAAGAGTTGGTTCTTTGAGATGTTAAAAAACTGATAAATCCCTAGACAACATCATCAAAAGCAGGAAAGGAAAAATTCAAATTCAAGCAATAAGAAAAAAAAATGATTATCTACAGAGGAGAATAGATTAATTTGCACTGCAGATCCTGTAAAAATTCAGAAGATCATTGATAGCTTTTTTGAAAATGTTTACTCTCACAGAATTGAATACACATAAGAAATGAACTTAAAACTTTTATCTTCAATAAATATAGAACTAAAAATCAGGTGCCCAAATTTCAAAGATTCAATATAAAAATGTGCATCTAAGATGCATACATACTTCTCAGAAGAAGAAACATAATTGGCAAATACATGAAAAAAAGTTCCACAGCACTGTTTATTTGATAAATACAAATTAAAGCTATATTGAAATACCATCTCACACCAGAAAGAATGGCTGTCATAAAGAAATTAATTCATGATAAATGCTGGAGAAGCTGTGGGGAAAAAGGAACCCTTCTGCACTGTTAGTGGGAATGTGGACTGGTACAACCACTATGGAAATCAGTGTGGAGATTCCTCAGAAAATTAGGACTGAAAATACCATTCAACCTAGCTATTGTATTTCTGGGCATTTTTTCAAAAGAACTGAAAACATCATACCACATTGATATATGCACACCCTCATTTATAGCAGCACAATTTGCCATAGCAAAATCTTGGAAATAACCAAAGTGCCCATCACTTGAGGAATGGATGAAAAAGATGTGGTATTTTATACAATGCACTGTTGTTCAGCTATAAAGGAAGACTAACTAGAGAGAGGTTTTTATAGGCAAATGGATGTAGCAAGAGGCTATACTCATAAGTAAAGTAAACCAGATCCACACTTGTAAATATTGTTTTGGCTCACTAATATAAAAACTTGAATGAATAAATAAAATCTGAAAGATATTATAGATATAGTAAAATGCAAAGAAATGAAGCATAAGGAATATACAATGAAGGTGAGGGAAAGGTATAAAGATAGGAAAAAAGAAACGGGGAAAATCATTAAGCATATATACAGGATATCTGAGATGAATGTACAACTAATTCTGTGAGTTCTCCGAAAGTGTCAGCTAATGTTTAAAATTTTTCTTTGACTACTTCTGTATGTTAATATCTGTAATTTGAGCAACTATATCGAAGACAGTAATGTGCAATACAAAAACCACAGTTGAATACCTCTCCCCTTGTTCTTCTAAATATGTACCATGTGTAATGTCAATTATGATTATTCTCTCTTTAAAACAAGTTTTAAAACTAAAAATATAAAAAGGAGAAATAATATTAACGTTTATTGAAAGCAAGGCTTATGTTCAATTAGTTGTCCAATCTTGTACACCTACACCTGTTAATCTACAGCAACAGATCTGAAGATAAAAATATTTACTATGACAACCATTATTAATTTGCTATTCTTGTTTTGAAAATCTGTACCATATTCATTATTGTATGTTACTCCATTTCTGTCTTTGTTTTTGCTGTTTGTTTTGGCTGGTGTTTTTGTTTTTACTCTTTAAAATAAAATAAAATTTAAAATGTGTGATTTGTGCAAGAACTTACATATTTTATGATTTGTTTCATTGTATTTTTCATTCTACTACTTAAGAATTACTGCATAAACAGAAGTTTGAAAAATAATTATGAGATTACTCAATCCAGCAGAACTAAATAACTCAATATCTTGGTTTTGAAAATAAAATGATAATTTTTTTAAAGTTATTGATTTTTGAAGAAGTTTTTGAAGAATTTTTGAAGAATGATTCTTCAATGATTTTTGAAGAATTTTACTGTCTTCTCCCTCTGTTCTTAGTCCCGATATCAATGGATAATGCCAAATAAAACTTTTAATAAGTAAAAATATGTCTATGTTTTAATTTTATATACATAGACATAAAAATCTGTATGGGTATATATAATGTATGCATGTAAAATTATATCTGTATATAATTCACATTCTAATATATTATTTGTTTTATATATTCTTCTACTATACCTTTGGTTTTTACAAACTATTTCTCTACTCTGTACATTGGGAAGCCAAGGCAATTAGTCTTCACTGTGCATGTTATTAGAAAATTTCATCTTACAGTTTGTGTTCCTTGGCACCATTAACACCAATTGGACTCTATGTACTCTATTATTTTATGATAGTTAAGACAATTATTATGCCTATGATTTATGTTGAACATATTCCATGATGTGCTCCACATGAGAATATAAACCTCTCCTCTCCAAAAAATACAAAATACTTTTGCAACCATAAGATAAAGAATAGCCTCAATAAAATATCTCCTTAACTTTAGTAAAAAATATTGAATAGAATTAAAAATATATGACGCTGAAATAAACTGCATAGAAAGATAAGCTGCATTTTAAATATATCTTCCTAATCATGCTTTTTCTCCTACTGTGAGATAATTCTGAACAACTCTATTAACTTAACAATCACTTCCATTGTAGCAGAATGTTTGTATTAAAGACTAAAATATTATCCATTCATTCCATCAGCCATTTTTTCACCCCTAAAATAGTATATTAATTTCTTTTTATTTTTTAATTATTTTTTATTTATTTAGAACAGGGTCTAACTATGCATCTCAGACTCATGTTATCCTCCTGTCTCATGCTCCAGTGCTGGAATTACAGGCATGCACCATTGCACCCAGTTTCTGTGGCTGGCTTGGTACAGGGCCAGCAAGGTATTCAATACCAGGGATCAAATCTCGGTCCTTCTGCTTTCCAGGCAGGTGCTTAGACTACCCAGCTATCTCTCCAGTCTTCAATTTCTAATAAGTGTTGCCCACTGTAGAAGGAAATTTTGACACAAACATATGATAAAACCAAAATCATATATCCCTGTAAGATTTGCAAGTGAACAAATGAAACAAGTGTTTATTAAATAATTTCATGCTTCTGCACATACATACATGTACAAGTGGGATAACTTTATGAAGAAGAAATGCATTTACATACTAGAATATTTGATGAAAAAATATCAACTTTATTTTTAGACAACTGTGAAGCTCATTGTGGAACAGAGGACAACCTTAAAGGAGGGAGAACATGAGAGATGTAAAATTTGAGTTAGGAAGTGGATTGTTGGAGGTAAGTTGTTGACATAGATCCCTTGATTTTAGTGGCTATTGTGCCCATTCCTCCATTGAGTATTCACACTAACGCTGCTTGAACATGACAGGTGGATAGCAGTGCATGGAAGCAGGTCCTCCATGGTAGTTGCAGTAAAGTAATATTAAGCTAATAAGTTACACAAAACAAGAGAGATAGAAATGACTATTTTGGCAACAAAGCCAAGGGAACAGGTTAATGCGGGGAGGGGCATGGACTGCAGGGAGTGTTATCTGATGGGATAATGGTGGAACAAGAAGATACATAAATGCAGACTGCATCACATCTGGTCACACAAACATTCTTTAGAACAAACAAGAAGCGGCACTCACCAGAGTGGTGCACAGCAAATGTATGGGGATCTGTGAAATAACTGAGAATGTGTGGTATGGACAGTAGTAAGGAAGTCGAGGAATCATTGCAAGAGCACTATATTAAATTAAAAAAATCCTGAACTGGACATTTTCTTAGCAAATTTATTTTAGCCCATCTATTTAAAGCACAACAGAGGTGACATTTTTATAAAAATTTGGCTCATGTCTCTGATCACTAAAGAAATGTCAAAAAATTGGGTTGAAACAAAAATATATCTAAAAATAACTACACAAAACAAAACCCTCAAAAATAAAACCGCAGGGAGTTCAACTAAGGTGACCTGACAAATACATTTCTGTTCAAATTTTAGTTGTGACAAATTTGACAATTACTTAAATCCTGTTTTAATTTTTTCACAATAGCTCAATGAAAATGATAAAAAATTAACTTACAGTGGTTAAATACATGATTTTACACCAATAATGATTTACCAAATGACAATTATTCAGCTCATAAGACTATATCTCAGGATTTCATTTTAGTTTGACTTATTTCCCATTTGCATACACTTACCCCGAAAGAGCCCCATTAACGTTTGTGATACTAATATCTTCCTTTTTTTTTTTCAGAATCAGGGATTGAACTCAGGCCCTTGAGCTTGCCAGGGAAACTATTATCCCACTGAGCCATCTTCCTGGCTCACCAATATCTTTCTATCACTCAGAAATATAGGGTGAATTTTCAAACTAGTCTGAAAGATGTCCCATGTTCTTTCAGATGAATTTTTCCTCCAACAGAGTTGTGTATGGTAATAGCAATAAGTTTCTCTTCTGGGGGTTAACAACCTAAGTCTGTAGACGAAAATTAGAGAAAAAGGAGGGCCACAAGGAAAGCCAACATTTTGGCCCTAGCCTTCCAAGGTCAATTAAGATTCAGGACATACGAGAACTTGTACTGTAACGTCATGTAACTCGGTAGTGTCAAATTTTCTGATCAAGGAGATTATGGGGCCAAAGAGGAAAGTGATCGATGATGTAGAGTGTGCCTAAGGAGAGTCACATGGAGAGAAAACATTCTCTCAGGCTTTCACAGAGAGCACATTGGCCAAGCAATGGCAGTGACTCACCCCCGTGGCTGACACTGACAAAGGTTCTACAATCTGAGGTACAAGATCTCAGGATAAATCCTGAGGGGAATTGACTGACCTTACCAGATCCAAAAGCTACAACTCTTGTTGCATAGGTCTTGCTTTATCTTGGTCTTAATCATCCAGCAGAAAAGTATAAAAATGAAGTATAAGAAGTAAAGCCATGGTGTTATGTTTACCAGTGAAGGACTCAGGTCAACAATTTCTGACACTGCCAGTCAAGCGGAAGACCCACTACTATTATGGATTACTGGACTCTTCTAGAATATTTTGCTGAGTTAACACACCTATAATATTCAAGTGATGGAACTAAACAAAAAAAGAGATATAAAATGAATGTATATGAATCAATATTATGGATTACTATTATGGATTACTGGATTACTGGACTCTTCTAGATTATTTTACTGAGTTAACATACGTATAATATTAAAATATAGAACGTAACTAAACAGAAAAGGGATATATAAATGAATGTCCATTTTGTACCTGTGTATACAAAATGGTTAGGATAGATATATAGTTACATTCTTTTAATGAATAGAGGGATTTGTTCTAATAGTGTTTGCAAATAGTACATTGTGTCTGCATCTTGTACAGCAAATAGACACTAGGAAAACAGTATGCAATGTGTTAATTATTGAAACTGTCCTACCAATTTGATTTGAAACTGTCTCATTGTTATTTGTCTGTCAATAAAATTATGGAAAAAAATTTAAAAAATTAATTATTTTGCATTTAAATTAAAGATCTAGTCGAACTAATTTATTAAAGGATGAAATGAGTTTTCAGTTTAAGCTTTGTTCCCAATTGGCTCCATTGTGACCTCCATGAAATATTTAAATTTTTTCCATAAACTATTATGCATATTCATATATGCAAGCTAAGTAAAATAAAAAAAATGCTTGTACCTTGGGATATGTGTCCTCAAAATAAGGACCACAAACCATATAACACATTTATTTATTTATATTTTTGCATTTAGGTCAGAGTGTGCAGGGGGTACAGGTCTCATTGCATAGACCATACTCATAGTGATCCTCCTGTTTACAGCCTCCCAGGTGGTGGGATTACAGGCATACTTCACCATGCCCAGTCTCAGTCACCAGCCTCAGCTGCCCCCCCGGGGCGGGACTAGCACGGTAGGCCTAGGAATCGAACTCCATCCCCTGTGTCTGCCTAAGCAGGTGCACTAATCCGCCGAGCTATTTGTCTAGCCCTTCCTATTATGTTTTGATGTGATTCTATCAATTCAATAATAAACATTGCTCTCGAGCACTTCCTCTACATTCTAGGAAAAGTGTTATAACATCATATGATGCACTTAGCCCATATTTTATAATCTTTAGAAATAATATCAACAAGCACTATCTGTCATTTAATTTTGTATATTGTAAGTAATATTTTGCTTCTTTAGATTTTTTAACAGTGTTATAATACTGGAGACACTCACGTTTAGCACATTACGTCAGAACTTGGCCTTTTCATTCTTGCAAATTACTTTATTTTTATGTCCCAAACACTCAAACCTGTAAATGACTGTTTTAGCCCTCAGGCTAAAAAAAAGTTGATAAAAGTTTTCTTCATAATATAGAATTCTGCGCCACATGTACATTTTATAAATCTTTTGGGAGCTACCATGACCATATGTATTTTAACTGTACAGTGGATTAAATCTCCTCTTCTAAAAGTCATGGGGCTTATTCTCACCCTTCATTCCCCTTTTTAAAATGTCATTTATACCTTTGAGCTGCAATTCATTGAATTTTATAATAAGTTTAGAGCAATTAATAAAGCTAGAACAAAACTAAAATATGGTGCATTATTGATTATATAGCATCCTTTCAATATATTTTTTTGAAAAATAGTTCATTGCCAACATTTTAAGATTGTTATCAGAAAAAGATTGTTATTATTGACAATATATTCTCAATTTCTATCAAACAGAGAATACTCCTTCCAACAAATTGCTCTTATTTTATAAAACATGCCAGAAAAACTGTCAAAGTTAAATGAACAACTAATTCTATAAATTTGTGTTCTTAAAGGAAAGTTGTAAATCACTACAGTGAGTTTTCTTTTGCTATCCACCTCGTGTCTTCATTGAAAAGGCAGTGCAGTATTGCATCTGTTGAATTATGTAGCCTATGAAATTTATGTGTTGAATACTGAACAAATTGAAAGTTAGGATAGAGGATTAATAGGAGTTTATTAGGAGGACCTGAATAAAAAATGATCAATACTGTTTATGTATTTATGTATGTATTTATGTATGTATGTATTTATTTGATCCTGGGTCTCGCTGCACAGCTCAGAGTCTCAGAGATTCTCCTATCTCAGCCTAATCAGCACTGGGATTACACGTGTGCACCACCAAGCCCGGTTTTGGTGGCAGGCATAACTGCAGTAACAGAGATTGAACACTGGTCCTTGTGCACTCCACACGGGGGCTTAGACTGCTGTGCTATCTACCCAGTCTTGTGACTGGTATTGTTATAGGGGGTGATTCTCAGAGAAAATGGATAGAAGCAGAACAGCAAGACAGTAGCTGGAGATGACAGAAATCTACAAGCCATGAAGAGATATCTGGAGCAGAACCTTCCTCTGTAGCTCTCAGGAGGAATCAATCAGCTGACACAGTGGGGTGGAGCTTGGAGCCTGTAGACCTGCAAGAAAATAAATTTCTGTTTTAAACAATGAGCTAGTGGTACTTTGTTATTGCAATTCTTATAAACTACATAATTGTAGTTTTTCTTTAATATGGCCATTCAATTTTTTCTATTCCTCTAAGCATAACAAATATATAAGTCAGTTAAAGCCAATAATTTTAGAAGTAATAAAGGAGACTAATATTCTAGGTAGCACCCCTGTTGACTAAACAAGTAAAAATCATGACTTCCCATTTAGGCACTCAGAAAAATCTGCTTTTCAACTTTTTTCCTGTTTCATGTTTAATGAAAATACATTATTACTGAGTGTTTAAAATTGAAGAGGTAGCATGATTTAGTACATGGTCTGAACATCTGAACTTTCCAAGTACATTTACTCCCGACTCGCTGTTTGACCTAGTGCAAGTCACTTTATCATCATTACCACTGTAGTGTTGCCATTATATTTTTATGACTCATATGAATCTGGCTTGAACTCATTATAATAGTATGTTTCTTGGTGGCCCTGCACATTGCAATAATCTATTATTAGAATAGGAATCTCCTGAGGATATTTCATGCATTTAAAAATCCTCATATGAAATTGAACAATATTAAAATTTTCCAGTATCCTTGAGATAAAAAGTAATGTGCTTAGAATTAGGAACATCTGCCCTAATTTTTGAGCTCTTCAGTTTTTAAATTTCATTAAGTCAAAGTTATTTTTGAGTATTACAGTTCTACACATATATTATTTCAAGAAAACACTATTTTCTACTTTACAAAGTGATGGTTGATATGACTGAATAATTTTGTGTAATATTAATGGAGCAGATTTTAAAAATTTTCTCATAATTATGTTTTCTCTTAACTACACGGATATTTTAAGAATAATCCATATTTACTATTTTAAATTTAAGATACTAAACATTTTACTTCATTGGTGGTAGTAGAAGACTGAGTTTCTCTCTGAGTCCCCATTTATCCATGAACTGGGGAGAGTCCTCCTTACTGCTAGAGGAAGGTGGAAATTCTGGACTTCTATGTTCTTGGAATAAGCACTGCCAGGGCAGTACGCTTACTACTGCAGTTAACTGGGGAAACTGCACATCTGAACTCAGGTTCCTCAGACACCACTCAGGAGGAGCAAAGGCTTGTCTCATGCCCCTACTTAAGAGTGGGCTTACTGCTCCTGGGAGAGTCTTCCTTCTCAGTGTTTCCTGTCAGAAAATCAAGGCCTCTGCCCTTGCCTTGCCTGCTATATATGTAGGCCTCATGTGCAAATTTTCCCACAAGTAAATATACTGTGGATAGGGGCTGGGGAGATGGCTCAGTGGAATAAGCATTTCCCTGGCAAGCACAAGGGCCTGAGTTCAGT
>NW_004524903.1:1367548-1386059 GCF_000260255.1 Octodon degus
TAACCTATTTATTCATATAGGAGATGAAAAGGAAAACAAGAGAATTTACCATCATATTGTCCTTGTAGTCTCAGGAAACTATTTTCTCTGTTTTCTTTTTACCTTTTGAGAAGATTCCTAAATTGGTTTATGTATAATGTATAGTATTTTTAGTTATAATTCAGATAGAGAAGTGTGTGTACTTCTTTCCAGTAAAGTGGAAGTTCAGTTTAGATCTTATGATAGATTTTAGAAAGACATAATCTTTTCCTATCACATTTATAAAAACATTTATAGCAGTTTCAGTAAAATGAAAGATTCTTATAAATTTTTCTCCTATGAAAATAAAGATTGTCAGTTTGATTTGTTATCATAGGAAGTGACAAAATGTCAATACCTAATGTATTTTACAACTTTTCATCTTGAGGTTGGGATAAAGATTGAGAATTCTTGAGGACTAAAATTATACAATGTCATTGGTAACATTTGAACCCATATATACAAAATATTTTGGAAATACAGTTGATATGAAGTTCATAAAAGTTGTGTTCACTCAACTCTAAATGTGACATTGGAATAGAAGATAATTTCAGGAATTTGAAACATCATCACTATCTTTACTTATCTATTTCCTTCACCATTCCTCTAGCAAAAAATGTCTGAGAAAATAAAAATATATTCGGATGGAGAAATAGGCAAAACAAATAAAAAGCACATATTAATTTTTAGCTTGTTGACGTGTTTCTTTATATTTATTAGCTCACACGTGCATTACATAATGATAAGTATCATGGAGGGGAGTTGGTTTATGCACATCAAGTATATTTTGTATTAAAATAAATACAAAATGTTCTTTCCTTTGTATCCCTTTTTTTGTTTAGTCCTGTCAAAGGTGAATATTCTATTGTCATCTAAATACTAAGGTGTTTGAATTCAGCTAAACAATTCAACACTGTCTAGTAGTCTATAATGTTAGTGGGTTATCCTCAGAAGTTATTGACTTGAGCCTTTTACAGCTCATTGTATTAATATGGTTTTACTTTATATACCTCGTTTTTATACTTTTCTTCTGGGTGATTAAGACCAAGATAAAGCAAGACCTATATAGCAAGAAATGTAACTTTTGTATCTGATATGATCAGTCAAATACCCTCAGGATTTATCCCGTAGCCCTGTACCGCACTTTTAGATCCTATGTCAGTGTCAGCCATGAGGATGAGTCAAGGCCATTGCTTGACCAATTTGCTCTTTGTGAAAGCCTGAGAGAGTGTTTTTTTCTCTCCGTGTGACTCTTCCCAGGCACACTATACATCGATCGCATTCCTCTGTGGCTCTATGATCTTCTTGTTCAGAAAATTTGGAGCACAACTGAGTTACATGTCATCACAGTACAGGGTAAATTTTTGGGATTTTTTTTTTGTTTGTTTCACTTGACTCAAATCCTCAGAGATTTAGACAGTATTCTAATTTCATTAGTTTGTTTCTATTTATTGCTGAACACTATTTTATGATATCTTGTTATAAAGATATTTAACTTCCAAGTTTGATTTGTTGATTTTTAGGTTTTGTGTGAATGTAAGTTTTCACTTCTTTGAAATAAATTCTTAAGAGTATATTTAGGACAGGGTGTACAGGATGTACAGGGTCTCATTACGTAAATCAGACTCACAGTGATTCTCCTGTTTTTAGCCTCCCAAGCACTGGGATTAGAGGCACATGCCACAATGTCCAGTCTCAATCGCCCTCTCAGCGCACCTTGTCCATTGAGCTCTGCCTAAGCAGGCACTTTAGTCCACTGAGCTATCAGGCTGGCCTGCTCCCCTTGATTTTGAAGTATTTAAATTTAATTGTTTGAATCCTGTTGGTATATTTATTCCTGTTGGTAATCCTGTTATTATTTATTATTTGTTTATTATTTCCCTAGATGAAATGCTTTGGTCAAAATTTCAAGCATATGGATGAAAGCAGAAAGTACAAGGATTATGGAAGTGCCTGGTGTCAGGGAAATGGGAAGCTACCCTGGGGGTATAGGAGCAGGGATTCATTTGCATTCTTGCAGGAAGTGGACAGATGTTGTGGGTGACCTGTAGGAACATCTAACCATGGAGAAGTTCTCCCTGTGGTGTACCCAGAGGAACTTGCCTCTTTTTCAGTCACCATTCAAGGCTTCTTTCAGATGAAAACTACCCAAGGGGCAGAAAAACTTGCCCATCCTTGAGGGCATTCTGGTATCCAGTAAAAGCCTTTATATGGACTCTCTGGGGAGCATCTCTCACTGCTAGTCTGTGCTGAAATCCTTTCCAGTTCTTATTGCCTACTCATTTCCTCAGAAGTGGCCAGCTGAATTGGCACAGGAAGTCAGACAGGGCTATGCCCTCGAGCGCAGCAAGTACAGATAGATACCTTACAACTTAATGTGGAGGCACAGTCTTAAATGGCCAGACTTTTTAGGTTCACTGAGTACACCTACATACTTACCCACAGATGAATAGCATCTATTTATATTCAACTTCTGCTATTACAAAAATTAAAAAAAGGAGAAATATAGGAGACAGTGGTGATTGAAGCCTAATTGACCTCCTCTGTGGACACAAAGGAGAAAGGCAGAAAGCTGCATTCTTTGGCATGCAAAGGTGTGCTGCCCTGTGGCAAATTCCAGGAAAAAGCCAACACAGCAGGGATCCAGTTGTCTACCTGGTTATAAACTATAGATAATAAGAAGCAGCAGATGAATCTTCCAAACTTCTAAACTAATGCCTTCATTATCCTAAGTACTTGCTTCTGTGTCTAAGTGAATAAAAGCAACGGAGTCAAATGCTCAGGGATCCTTGTCCACTAGAGGCAAAAGACCTCTATATGCTAAACTATATCTGTGTCTTATTCTCTTTCATCCTCATTTTCTTCCCAGTCAGTAGATAAAATTCTAGGCTGGATTACCTCCTCATGGCTTCTAATTCAGCTGGCTTCTGCGATTCTTAGAGCACAACAACTATAATTCTTCAAATTATTCTAAAAAATTTAAAGGAGTCAGTTCTGTAGAAGACTAAATTCACAGCATAGCAATATTTAAACAGTCATGAAATTTATAGATTATTCCTGGCCATTTCCTACTGTCATATGAGCTTGAGCTATTTAGGAGTCAAGAGGCTTAATACATAAAAGAATATTAAGGCTTGTTTCCTGCTTTTAGTTACTTTCTTATATAGAACATCTTTAAAAACATTAAGAAATATATGTACATCTAATTAAACCTAAGGAAGTCATTGACTATCCAACTTAATATATATTGATTATCTATAAAAATCTCAATTTTAATAATAAATGAAGATAAGATGTACACACTGATTCATCCCAGGGAAGCATCCTTGTGCAGGTTATGATTGAGAAAAGAGGAATCTCTGTTAGAATAAAAGAAATGAATGAGGCAGCAGTGAATCATGTCACCAAAAGGGATGCTACCAGATCCAAGCAGTCTTGTCATGTTCCTGAAGACAGTATGAGGTTAAATGCAGGTGCAAAGATAGAAAAAATATTTTTAAAACACTTTAAGTAAAAAGTCAGGGCTGCTAACTCATTTAATCATTTTTATCTGGGGAAATAGGTAAAATCAAATCAACCAAAGAATTATGAACTTCTACCAATGTATGTAGTTTATCAGAATCACCTTTCACTAAAATGGGTCAACGTGAGTGATTTCCAGCTTGACACTGTCTTCATACTAAAGCTACATAGCAAAAGATTCTAAAATAAACTAATTACTTCATTTTTGATGCAGAGATTAAAGTGTTTTTGCTCAATGAACATGGTGGTAGGTAATTTCCATTAGATGATAAGAGCAGAAAAGCCCCAGATGGATTCAGGGTTTTAGGGAAGCTTTGCAAGCAGATTACAGGAAAGAGAAATAAATTTCATAATGGAGCTAAGAATGCTCTTAGAATGTATCTGCTACTTCTTCACAAATTTGGTAACAAAACACAAATCAGTAGTCGAGATTCCTGTCCTAGTTGGAAAGTTTGTAATCAAACTTGCCCCTGAGGTCATCCCTGCAGTAGAATTGAGAGAAATTTTCTCATGTTATTTGCTGTAAATATGAGAACCATATTCACTTTATTAAATGTTTTCTATTCTTATGATATTGTAAAAGAAATGTACACATTTGCCAAAATACTGAAGTTGTTCAAAGTTCTCAAAACTGTGTAAGAGTTGCATAATACACACATTTAGAAGATACCAACCTTTTAGGACAAATTGAATGATTATTAGCAATGTAGATATTGAGATTATTAATATTCAAATGTTAAAGAAAATGTAAAATAAATATTACTTATTTATGAGATGACCCAGTGTGAAGACAATGTCTCTAAAAAAGCTTTATTAAGATATAGTCATTTATTTCTGATTTATTAATTAGATGTGACATTCAATAGTTCTTTCTATTCATTATCAAAATCAATTGTTGAATATTAAAGTGACGTTAAAAACATTTGGTAGTTATTTTCTATGCAATTTTTCTGTCATTTCCATGTTCCTCATTCTGAATCCCAGCAATCACTTTTCCACTTTCTGCATCTATATCCTTACTATTCTCCATGAATTTTAAATGTCCTTTTAATTATAACTATATAAGACTTTATCTCCTAACTTTTTTTTTTTTTTTTTTTGAACCACGGATTGAACTCAGGCCTTTGTGCTTGCCAGGGAAGCGCTTATTCCACTGAGCCATCTCCCTGGCCCCTCCTAACTTAATCTTGCTAACAACCCAAATGCCCATCTACTGAGGAATGGATACAGAAGATGCGGTGTTTTCACTCAATTTATTCAGAAATAATAAAGGACAAATTTGAAGCTTTTATCAGTATATGGATAAAACTGTAGACGCACTTTTCCTTTCTTTTCTATTCTTTTTTTTTTTTTTTTTCATACAGGGTCTCATCGCACAGCTTGGGCTCATAGTGATCCTCCTGTCTCAGTCTTCCCAGCACTGGGGTTACAGGACTTTGCCGTCACACCCCAGATGGAGCAACATGCCACTCTGGGGCAGATATCCCGAATGCAATATAAGAGACAGAGGTTTGCTCTCTGCCCACTGTCACTGCTCTTCACTTTTATTTTTGCGGAACCGGGGATTGAACTCAGGCATTGTGCTTGCTAGGGAAGTGCTTATTCTACTGAGCCATCTCCCTGGCCACAAAATATTTTCTTTATTTATTTTTTCACCTGGCACTGGGGATAGAACTCTGAACCTTACACTTGCCAAGCAGGAGCTTATGTCGCTCAGCTAACTCCACAGCCCTGCGCTTCACTTTTGAGCTTGCTGTTTTGCTATTTTCCACCACCATGAACTGCTGCCCTCTGCAATATGCCATTTTGCCATGGAGCCAGCTGAGGATGGACTGAAATCTTCACAGACTGTGCTGTAAATAAACATTTCCTTCTTTAATGCTGGATGTAAGGCATTTTGTCCCAGCAAAGAGAAAACTAACTCAGACAGAATTTGGTACCAGTAGTGGAGTAAGGTATTCCAAAAGCTGTATATGCTTTGAATGAGCATCCTTTATACAGTACTGTGTCTCCCATAGCCAGGATTCATAGAACCACAAATCAAGGGGTAGAAGTAGGAATGGTACCACTCACCATTACCAATTGTATATCCACTGTTAAACATCTTTACCCAATATCTGTATCTGACTATTCAGACAACCAAATTGAACTTGAGAAATTATAATGATTGATCAAATACTTATTAAATGTTCTGACATTGTTAGCTATCGTTATAGTTAGTTTTGAGGAAAATAAATCATAAATAATACCTCCAGCTCCTTTTGGAATATATTAAGAAAGGATTATAGAGGTTCATTTTAAGCAGAAACTCAAAAAGAAAAGAAAAAAGGACAGAAACTCCTAGTAAGTAGTGGTACATACAGTAGTAACAAACTTATCTTCTACTGTACATTAATATCATGTGGTTGTATAAAAAGTCATCAAAAATTTGGTGACTCAGAAGAGAGAAACCTATTTTCTTACAGTTTTGGATGCCAACCATCTGAAATCATTAACCCTAGGCCAAAATAAAGAAGACCTCAAGCTCACACTTCTCACAGAATCCTCAAGGAAGACCTCTAAGATTGCTATTTTTTTTCTGTGTGGGGGGTTAAACTTGGGACTTTGCATTTGCCAGGTAAGTGCTTATGCAGCTGAGCTATCTCCCAGGCCCAGATTACTTGTTTAATTGGGGGACGCAGCTGATGTGTAGTCTAGAGCACCCTGCAGATTTGGGCGATGATCACCTCAGCATTAACTTAAGCTATTTCCTTAAAATAAATACTTTCATATTTGCATGCATGCATGAATATACATATACTCACACCAAAAGAAAGGAAACTAAATCAAACAAAGCCAAAAAAAGAAAAAAAAAAACAATATGGGCTTTTATTCTGAGGATGACTTCTGTATAATGTAATATAATTGGAGGAAAAAGAACAATGCTGGCAGGTCATATTGCCAGATTTTACTGTAATGCCATTTGAGGAAGCTTTTGAACAGGTGTATTAGAGTCATGAAACAACTATACTATAGGTTCATTCCAGTACTGAAGTGTTACCTTATCTACCAAAGTGACTGGGGGATTGACAGCCATAGGTAACAGATTGGGAAAGGTAGAGACTAACTTCCTCTAAGGGACTAATTAGAATAAGAAATTACAAAGGTAACTGGCCAATACTTAAAGAGTAGGGTATTATTATTTTTGACCATAAAATGTATATTTATAAATATATTCACAATATAACAAATTAGACTAAAACAAATATTTAGATATGTAAATAAGTTTTAGAAGAGACAGACAATAGTAGATATACTTTTACTATATCAGGTATAATTTATTAGTTATATAAACATAAAGTGAAATAGATGACCAATATCCTTATGTCAAGAAATAGATCTCTGTTGGGGCTTTAGGAAGGTCAATTGTTAACTAATTTCATAATTGTAGAAAACCCAGAACAAACTCAGAAATTTCATCCTTTAGTTTCTGTTTCTCTAAACCCATTCCAGGAACAAGAATTTGTTTCAGTAGTATCTAATAACAGCACAATGCACATATACAACACATACACAAGTACACAAGTGCATAAATAATATTATTCTAACAATATGGTAAATATGTCTTCAGAGGGTAGGAAATAAATGTGACCAAAAAATCAGGGAACTTGTACCTCACTTATAAAATTTCTACAGTAGTTTGGAGTACCTTGCCTCTGATATAAACAAAAGCTCAATATACTGTAGATATTTTTGGGTTTTCAAGCAAAATTTCCTTGGATTGTGCTACTTCAGACAATTCAGCAAATTACCTGTAAAAGTGCAAATTTGAACAACAATGCACACAAAAATGTTCAACTGTCAGAAAAGGAAATCTGATTCCCTATACAAAGCATTGGGAGCAACACAAGTCCAAAATCCAGCAGGGCAAACATTAAGTCCCCCAGTTCCATGTGGAACCTCTGAAGTAATCTGTGAAAAATTGTGAGCTCCATGTGGCTCACCGCCCTGTGACATTCTTGGTGGTAGCTCCCAATGCTTCTCTCTTAGGCTGACTTTGTTCCCTCTTCACAGTTTCCATAAGATGATTCATGTTCTTGGCTTATCCAAACTTCTGGGGATTCCACTGAATATGCTTCTCACTCAGCTTTTCACACTACCCTGTCAGGGCCACACTGCCTGGTCTCCCAAGCCTTCTTCTGAAATTGAGGTAGAAGCCATCTTAACCTCAGAACTGCATTCTGCAAGTGCCCAAAACCAACACCATGTGTATGGGGTCATGGTCTGCTGCCAGCTAGAGCAGTAACAAGGCTTTCTTCTCTCTTGGCTGTAGGGGTTGAGTGCGTGGATCACTGAGCACTCTAATCCTGATTCTGTGGAATAAATTCTCCATGCAGGCACGGATCTGGAATCTGGTGTGGCTGCCTCAGCCATTCTGGAACATGGGGCTCAGCAGTTTTACCCTCAAGGCAAAGTCCCTGACTTTCAATTATGAGACTGAAAAGGGTAGAGACCTTCTGCCGCCCTCAGGACATCCTTTAGATTCTCTGGTTCCTTCCTGGCAATGGAGATCCTCTCAGCTCTATCTTTGCATTCCACAGCTTTATTGGAGGTTCCTTTCTGACCAAACTAACAATATTTTTAACCATCTTGCTGGGCTCTTTACTCTTGATTTTCAACATAAATCTGGCTAAAACCCCCAACAACAAACATGCCACTCCCTCAATATTTGGCTGCTTTGAAATTTCTTCTAAATAATTAGTCCTCCGTGATTAAACTGACACTCAGGTAAAGTCTCTGGACAAAAGCAAAATGCAGAAAAGATTCTGCCAAGCCAAAACACAAATCATCTGGAGTCTAACAATCAGTGTAGTTCTTCCCAGCAGAAACCTCCCCAGCCTGGTCTTTATAGGCAGGATTGCTATCAGTCTTCTGAGCTCTCAATAGGTTCCCCCTACAGAAGACCCGAAGGCATTCCAGCTCTTCACTAGTAGACAACCTCTCAAAATCTTTCCTATCTCTTCCTATAAGCCATTCCCAAAAGCTTGTAATTCACATGGCCAAGCCTAGCCACAGCTACAACCTCACTCCTCGTACCAAATTTTGTCTCAGTTACTCTTCTCTGGTTGTTAGAACAAATACCTAACACCCAAAATGAAGGAAGGAAAGGTTTATTTAGCTCACTGTTACTCAAGGTTTCAGTCCATACTCATTAGGCTCCAAGGCAGGTGGCACAGGGCAGAGAGCATCCTTTCATAGTGGCAGCAAAGAGAAAGAGAAGAAAATCAGGAGTAGCACCTCAAGCAGCTAGCTTCTCTTCCCTCTTTACATTGTCGTGCAAATTACCTGCCTCAGCACAAGTGCAGCATCCATACCCATAATAATCAATCACACACACCAGAAGGTGCTCTGAGACTGTATGAGGCTTTGACACCTATATGCAAAGCATAACATAAATAAATAAATAAATAAATAATAAACAAACTTTTTTCAAAAAATAAATTCTATTGTATAGAAAAGTCTCAAAAATGAGCTTTTATGATTGGCTAATTTTGAAAAACTGCTAAAAATCCATTAACATCAAAATTGAGAAAGAAAGAAGAGGAAAGGGAGAGAGAGAAAGAAAGACAGAGAGAGATTAAGAACAAAAAGTCTTTAACCACACATCTAGAAAGAGTAGAAAGTAATTAGAAATAATAGTTGAATTTTCCTTTGTCTGTGTTTAGTTAGTGGATAGAACAAATAACACTATCCAGACGTATAGCACTAAAAACACTGCATGAGTTCTCCGTGACATATATTGGGCTAGTTCCTGTATAATAAAGTCCAGAGCATGTAACAGAAAGGAAATCATTTAAAATTCACAGTCTGTCTACAATAAAATTAAATTATAAGTAACAGATAATTAATGAAATTTAGAAATATGCATACATTTAATCAGGAGTATACATGTATTAAACACTGTACTTCCTTATAGCAACTATGTCCAAAATTCAAGACAAAAAGCATAACTTAATAGTTAAACTGTGCTTTATAAATGTAAAAAGAGGGAAAAAAACCAAATAACAAAATGAAGAAAATAAGTCAGTGGAGCACATACAATTGAAATACAGAATAAAAGAATAAACAATCCAAAAATTAATGCTTTGAGAATATTAGCAAAGTTAACAAATACCTAACTTAATTGAAAAAACAAAAAAAATTAATTGAAAGCCAGTAAAAAGAGTGACATTATTACAAAACTTAAAAGAAAAATATGTAATTATGAATGTATAACGTGAGAAAAAATGTGACAAGGAAATTAGATAAGCCAGAGGAAGTGAAAATATTTCTAGAATATCCCAAACTACTGTAAAATATCATAAGAATAAAGAGAAAATCTGAAGAGACCTAGTTAGAAAAGGAGATGAATTTACAAATATTTTTCATAAATAAAAATAGAACAATAGCTTCACTGTTAAGTTTAACTTTATGTCTAAAGAAATTTAATACAACCCTTAGAAAATCTCTCATAAAGACAGAATAGAAGGGAATAGGTCCCAATCCAATCCAGAAGGCTAGTGTTACATTCACACACAGACACACACACACACACACACACACACACACACACACGCACACACAAAGGTATCACAAACCAACAACATAATTAGAAAACAAGTCTTTCAATATATAAAATGGGACATACAATGTAACCAGGTTTTACAACAGACATGCAGAACTGGCTCATCTGGGGAATTTGATCAGCAGGACAGTCCATTTTAATATAGTATTGAGGAGAACAAGGTTTAGCTCAGCAGTTTTATCAAAACATTTTATAAATTCTGAAACTTTTCATGACAAAAGCATTTGACATTTGTGGATAAACATGAACTTCTTCAATCTAATGAAAGGTATCTGGGTATATTCATACCTGACATCAGACTTGAATGATAAAAAACTGAGTTCAACCTTCAAGAACTTCCATTCACTATTACACTGGAGATTCTAGTGAGTAGAAAAAAGAAAGAAAAATAGAGGATTAGCGCCTCTTAATACTATGTTGTTTGTAAAGTAAACAAAAGGAATTCATTTAGAATAGTTATTAAAGGAGCAAACAAATTGAACAACAATGCACACAAAAATGTTCAAATATCAGAAAAGAAAATATGATTCCCTTTTTATAATTCCCTTTATAACTGCATATAAAGAATAAGATACTGAGAGCAAATTTGATGAAAGTATATTGAAAACTACAAAATATTCTCAGAAAACCCCCAAAAGATTAGAATTAATATAAAAGAAAAATTCTTCTTGATGAATTACAAATGTGACAATATTAATATGTCATTTCCAATTGATAATATAGATTCAGCATACTCCATCACAGTACTAGATAACTCAATTGCATGCAAAAGCAAATAAGTGATAAACTCATGTGGAAATTCAGAAAATCCAGAATAAAGTGTCTTCTCCAAAACGTCTTGAATAAGAATAAGAAACTTAAAATATATTCTTCCTTTCCATTTTAATATTTCCTATAAGGGTTCACTCATCAAGACTGTGGTTTCCAGATAAGAACAAATAAAAATAAATGGTCAATACCTATTTGCTAAGATTTTCAGTATCATTGTTCATAAGAAAATGCTCATCAATAGCAGCAAATGTCACTTCATCATTAGTAAGATGATTCTCAAACTAAAGAATGACAATAGTAAATACAAGCAAGAATTTAAAGAAATTGGGATCTTCATATATTATTGATGTAAACAATCTGGTGGCTTGTTTTGAAGGAATGTTTTACTTAAACACACACATACATACACACACACACTCACACTCTAAAGCATTAGTGTAACAAAGATTCAACTGTTAGTTATATACTTTAGAATTTTGAAGATATTTGTCCACACAAAGATATGTGTCCAAATACCTATGAAAACATTTATAATAACCCAAATGGAAACCACTAATATGTACATCAGTTAGTGATGGGTGAGCACAAGTGGTATATCTGTGAAATGGAAGAATATTTAACAATGAAGAAATAATTACTGCTGCATCATCCAAAATGTATGCATTTTATAGATGTTACTCTAAGTGAAAGGAATTGATGCAAAGGTCATGCATTCCATGACATTTTTCATATTAACTATCCACAATTTCTATTTCTTATAAACAGAAAATAACAGCCATTTCAGTGGAAGGTGTAAAGTGTTATGTGAGGTGCATCCAAGAGGGATGAGACGATGAAAATATTCTACAATCAGCTAGTAGGGATACTTGAAAATCTTTGTGAAAGCTAAAGCAATATATACTGAATTTTAAATGTTAGAGTGAATTTCATAGAATGTGAATTATATTTCAATAAAAAGGTGAAAAAATAATTGTAACTGCTAAAGATGGTAGATATTTAAAGTGATTTTTTTTCTATAAACAGTTTGCAGAACATTAGCTCTTCCACATCCTGAGAGGTAATGTTCTTTTCTTGGGAGATAAATTAAAGGCTGTAGGCATTTACAGCCAATGATACTGCAAGTAATTAATCATTGATTAGTTGCCCCATACTTATGTGGGAGAGAGACAAGAATATCAATTTTTTGAAAAGTTTGCTAATCAAAGTCCTACACAGAAGTACAACATCCATAGAAAATATACACCTTGTATAAACATCAGACCCTGGCATTCTTTTGTCATTTTTCCTTTGATTTTGCCTTTTTAAACATTTCTTTCTCTTCAGTCACCAAAAATAATAATTACAACTTGCAGGAGAGTTTAGAAAGTTGTATGTATGTAAAGAAAACAAGTGAACAAATTTGACCATTTATGTGGTCGAATTCCTTCAAGTAATACTGAGAAGTAGACTATACTTAGCTCTAATATATCAGATATTTTTTTAAGAAAGTTCTAAATAAAATAAAGATAAATAACATTTTAGCTTTTCTTTTCCTTAAAGGTTTACAATATGTGATGGAGGAATGGGGTAATATGAGTTAATGGTATTACGTTTCTTTTCCTAAGAGTTTTCCACCTTGCTGTAACTATGGACAACAGTTATGTACTGTATATGAAAAAAAGGTAAAAAGAGTGTGTTTCAAATATGTTCAGTATGGCAGACCTTTGATTAGATGGTGTCTTAGCCACTTTTTCTCACTGAGATTAATTTCTTGCTAAGTATTGATTCTGGAGCATGGTTTCAGAAATTTCAGGCCATGATCAGCAAATCAGATACAGAAAACAGCAGAGTGGAAAGGGCTGCTGTGGAGGAAAGCTGCTCAAGTCATGGTGGGCAGGAAGCAGAAGGGAGGAGCTTGTAAAGGAGATGCTCCCTGCATACGCCTGGTGTCCTGCTCCAGCCAGCAGCTGGCTCCTAACCGCAGGTCAGCTTAAGTACTGTCTCAATTTAATCACTTTCCATAAACTCCATCCTCTGGGGACGTGAGGCTCTGGGTGAATTTCCAGACTCAAACAATACTGAGAGATATGCCTGAGCAAATTAATTGTCATAATCTGTACTGGTCTCAGAATACCACATGACACTCTATTAATAAATGCTAGCCTGTGTTTCCATATATCAGTTAAAAATACACTTATTTAATAAAAACAAGATAGTTAAGCAATGAGAAAAACAGCCAAGATGATTTCAATTTTTTAAAATAATCTTTAGATAATACTAAAAATACATAGAGCTTTTTTACATGCTTAAAAATAATAACTATTGCATACACATCTATATATTTACATATAAGCATCTCTACACTTTTATACATACATGCTTTGTATATTATAGATTAATAATGTGCATAAATTTAATTTTAAGAAATAGCTCATAAAATTATTGGAGACATAGCATTCAGATAATGAGGCTTCAAGGGAATACTTTTTATGTTTACATATTGTGGTTGACTTTATAAAATCCATCTACACATAATTGCAGAATATGAGTAAAAAACTAAGGAAAATTTTTATCAGTATAATATGTTTAAGTGTAACCGTATATTTGCTAGGTAAATTTCTATTTCTTGCAGACATACATATCTGTTTTAAATTACTAAAGAAAAAGTTACTATAGGGATATTTTGTGTCTGTTTTTATAATCTTTAATTTGAATTAGGTAAGTCTTCTTGCTATTTTAAACAAAACCTAATGTAGGAACTTTATACAACATCTATCTAAACCTAATAGCAATTGGTATTCATCATTTGGCAATGATATTTATCATTTATTCAAGATAAATTTATTTTTATTTATTTATTTATTTGTTTATTTATTTATTTATTTATTTATTTATTTTAGCAGTACCAGTGATTGAACTCAGGACCCTGTGCTTGCCAGGCAAATGCTTACTCTACTGAGCTATCTCCCCCGCCCTCAAGATAAATTTTAAATTCTTTAACTAAATATAAAAATGTGTTAACAAATAAATTTCTTACATTAATGTCTTTTATTGTTTTAACTCAGCCCTTCTTCTGGGGCCTGCTATGTAGTAGTGGAACAAATGACTGGAAATATTCCCATGTAGAGCTATTTGCTAGGACTATGACTGAAATTCAATCTGGAAGACATTATGTTGGTTTACCATTGCCTAGCTAATAGAACAACAGAACTCATATTGGAAAAGGAAGTTTCTATGTGGTTCTTGATTTCTTTTTATCCAACATTGTCCCTAAAATAACATATTTGCTTAAAATTTAATCTTTAAAATCATACTTTTTGAAGTTTTTGATAAAAAATTTTATCTTCAGAAAAGAGCTATCAGCCACAAATATACCAACAGTGACAGCATTTTGCATTTAGGGACCATAAATGGTTCACTTCAAACTTATCAGAAAGATACACACACTCATTATTATCACACTACTTCTGTAGTATCATCAGTATTCCTACTTCTTAATTTGGGTGTTTCATATAATAGGGAAATGTTATTTTTAAATAAAGTTTCAGTTTGGAAAATCAAAGCTTATTTTACAATGAAAAGAATGTGTAGATACAATACACAAGTACAAAAACAGAGTGAATCACAGCCTTAATCTGTCTCCTCATAGAACTTTTGCATCATACCTGAGGGTCCTCACTGTGATATGAATTCCCTGTATACTCTGATTAATAAACTAATGGGTCATTTGGGACATGCAGCACTACCTTTAATAAGCAAATCCTGACACATACAGTCAATGGTGTCTTCCATTGCTGGAAGGACTTGATAAGTATGTGGAAGAAGGGTAAATGATAGTATGTATTGAAAGAATGCTTTTAGAAATCATTTGAAGTTTTTCTCTCTCTTCTTGTTTTCCTTATTAGGATCAAGGAATTTCTGTTACTCAGCCCAAAGAGGCAAATGTTACATAAGGGTTGTTTCAAATTTCATTTGTCTCCATCAAGGTTTTGAAAACTACTAAACTTGTTTTCTGGAGCATAAGAAAGCAGGGACATTTTTTGACTCTAATAAATGTCATTCTAACAGCCTCATTAATCAAACATCCTGTTCTCAGAAACAAAATAAGTTTACTCTATTGAAATTTGTCACACATTTTCCTAGTGTTAGAACAAACATTTTTAAGTGTAATATTTCATTGTCTATCTTTTTGTGAAATTGAGATGTTTTTGACATTTCAAAATAGTCATTTAATCTTCTGAGCCATTTTCCCAACTGCTTCTTTGATACATGGCTAGTCTCTTATTTACTTTTGTCATTGCTCAGATAAAACACTTAACATTCAAAGTTAGAGGAGAAGCTCATTTCATTTTGTAGCGTGTAGAGATTTGAGTCCACAGTTGGCTGGTTGCAAAGTAGAGGAGCATGAATTCAGAAAAATGGTCCAATATAGTCTAGTAGTCCATAATAGTGGTGGGTTATCCACAGAACTGGCAATGTCAGAAGTGGTTGACTTGAGCCTTTTACAGCTCATGCACCTATAGAATTTGAATGACAGTGCAACACCCATCTCTGACAAAACTAAACAAAAAGGGGATATAAATGAAAGACTATTTTGTAGTAAAAAATGTATCTGTACATACAAAATAGTATAGATATACAACTACTTTCTCTTAGTTCAATGAGAAGAAATATAAATTAATTTTATTGAGAAAGAAATAGCAATGAGACAGTTTCAAAAAAGGTTAGTAAGACAATTACAATAATTAATACATTTCCTATTTTTGTCTTCATAGCAGTTATTCACAGTACAAGATACAGAAACTAGTGTTTAGACAAGATATCATGTCATCTTTTACTATGAATAATTACTACAAAGACAACAATATGCAATGTATTAATTATTGTAACTGTCCTACTAACCTGTTTTTGAAACTGTCTCATTGCTACTTCTTTCTCAATAAAATTAATTTAAAAGAAAACAAAGTAGAGAAGCATGGCAGGGAGGCCTCCCACAGAATAAAAATCTCAGAGTGATCAGAAGGACCCAAAACCATGAGTGGCAGCACTCCTGCTCCTTTTATATTCCATCCAGGCTGCAAGCCTGTTTGCTGTTGCCACACACACCTGCGGAAGGAGGTTCCTTTACCCAGAACCTTAATCCCAGTTCCACACTTACTTTACATTTACATACCCTAACCTAGCCACCAAGGCAACTCCACAACTATGGGTGCATGAGGTTTGGGGAAGGCGTCTTAGTCCACACCAGCTAGTGAAAACAAAAATTGTATCTCATTCTTAATTCTTTCTTTCCACCTGCACTGAAGAATTGCTGACAGATAATTTATATTTTGTTACAAGTGGGGCTTGTACCAGCATTTTTAATAGTGTTCCTCTGATTAATCTTAAAAGAGCCAGAGGCCAAGTTTGATACAATCCAGGAAGGGAATTGTTTGCATTTCTATAATATATGGAGTGGTTCCTTTAAAGAAACCAATGTAGTCTTATTTTATGTTTCACCTTTTCTTCCTTTACTGTTCTTATTTGTTTTGAAAGTACTACTTTAATCTCTAAATGCAAGAACATCAAATCTCATACTAGTACTGAAAATGAAACAGGAAAAAGTAATCTATAGTAAAGGATGGGGCAAAGGTCAATTACAATGTGTGTTTTGCCAATGGAAAGTGTTGCGCGGTTGCTGTCTTGTATAGAGTAATACTGGTATCTCGTGAGTTTGGGGGTTTTAAAGGGAATGTACACATTTAATTACTTTTTCAAATCCCAACAATCTATTACGCTACATTGAAATAATCTTGGAAGACTCTATCAAAGGTCTCAAATTATTTGTAGCCAAGGATATAATGTTCTTAGTCAATGATTTAATGTGCTAAGATATGTTCTTTTGACAGGTTATTAATTTGAAAATTCTTATCTTGTATCTTAATATTTTAATAAATGTTCTCATTTTCAATGTCTGTTTGAGCCAGAAATGACACTTGAAAATACTTCCATTGATGAAATAACATTCCAGCAGTAAAAATCATGCTTATATTTTGCATTCAACAGCCTCCAGCATTAAGAAGTGGAATAGTACATGGAAGAGTTTGGAGAAAAATAGATCATATTCACCATAATATGTTCACCACAATAAATTGTATATATAGGAAATTATGAATAAGTTACACCAAATGAAACCACTTTAAATTTTGGATAGCAGACAAAGGATGTTGAATAATTCTCAGTGGACGGTATTTTTTTATTCTATCAAGAAAGTGCTTATAATTTAGAATATAGAAATCTTAAAAGAATCCCACTGGAAAAACATAGAACAGGATATGAATATCTCTTGCAACTAAAGAGCATGAGCGAGATTTAATTATAAACTCCCTTTTTATTTGTGGAGTAATGTTGCACTGCATAATTATTTGTCTAAAGCTCCAATTCTAAAGTACTTGGATCTACTAGTGTAATATGAAAATGAAATATCCTATGTAAAATTTCTCTTGACTTTTTATCCATTTGCTTTAAGAATTCCTGAAACAAGTAGAGTGTGCCAAGAATTTCAAATTTTTCTCACAATAAGACTTAAGAAAGAGTAAAACTCTTGTGTCTTATTACTATGTATTTATTTCCAATTTTGGTGTAAAATTTCTTATTTAGAGCCACTTACAAAATGAAACTGGTTTGAATGCATAAAATCATGTAAATCTTTCACTTCCTTTAGACAAAATTAAACATTTCACCCTCCAGTAAAGACATGTTGGACTGCTCATGGCAATTTCCCTTCAAATCCCACATAGGAAAGTTAATAAAACTTTGGTAAGGGTTGAATAGGCATACTTAATTTCAAATCTATTAAGTACATAAGGTGACTGAAGGACCTTCCCTTCTACACTTAATATGGTGTCATCTATAAATTCTTTTAATCATCTTTTTTGTTCTTTTATTTTTCTTCCATTTGTATTTCTAATTGGAATAATACTTTAATTTTACTCGTGTAGAACCTTGAAGAATACATGAAATGATTGATCACTTAGTCCAAAGGAAACTAAAACTAACAGAAATAGACGGAAGGGATATTTAGTGCTATTAACCAACTTATTCATAGCTGTAGAAATAAGATATTCTTCTATTTTAAAGAGAATAAAAAATAGATAACACATTAGAAATGATACACAATTTCCAAAAAAAGATCAGTATTCAACAATATTTGTTATATTGCACATTGTTAACTTTAATGCAGTTGCTCATAACAGATACTAGCATGTAAATTTGGTATAACTAAAAATTTTAAACACTAATTGATCCCTCCAAAAAAGTGATAGAAGGGCCAGCAAGATAGCTCAGCAGACTAAGCAACTGCTTTGGCAAGCTCAGGGACCAGGGTTTGTTCCTTGGTCCAGCATGCCACACCAGCCATGCTGAGCCGGGGAATGAGTCCCCGCATGGTGGCACACACCTATAATCTCAGTGCTGGGGAAACTGAAAACTGGAGAATCACTATGACTCTTAGCTGCATAGTGAGACCCTGTACCAAATATATAAATGAAAAGAAAGTGATAAAAATTAGTAGTAAAAACATCTTAGCTAACCTGTGAATTTAGAAAAAATTTAAAATGAATTTAAAAAATCATTTAA